>NW_027512421.1:300000-521721 GCF_048772815.1 Callospermophilus lateralis | reverse complement strand
CTCCTTCTCACGGCTGACCAATCACCCGCTGCCCAACCTGTTCTTGCCAATGAATGTGCTAATCATGTTTTAGAGTTATTATTTGATTTTCCCGCGGTATATGATGATTTTCTAAAGGAGGCTATGATGTATGTAAAGTCCCTGCCCTCTCTAAAGAATGTATATAAACTCTGCTCAAGTTGTTCTCGGGGCTCTTTGTTCTTTGCTCCTCTGAAGTGAGCTCTGAGCCTCAGCATGCTGGACCCCCAATAAACCCTTTACTGTGGCATGAGACAGTCTCTTGGTGGTCTTTTCCTCCGAAGTTCGCCCGACCTTTTCAGTTCCTGACTTCCGTCAAGTGAGAATAGGGATCATTTGGGTCAAATGAGTTCTTCAAAGCCCTACAGTGGATAGCCCATAGGTGCTTGGGTTTTCTCATGACTCCAAATCACATAGAAAATCTACACCTGACAGTCATTAGGCCTCAAATTGGAGAAGCAGAGCAGTATTAAAGGCAGGCTTATTTGATCACTCCTGGTTCAAAGGAAGGGTGTTTAGGCCACCCTGACTTTTGGCAAATGAGGGGCAATGGAGCTTATTTTGGACACTGTCTTGGGCTGCACCCCTCATGGAAACTTCCAGCCAGAGGTTATGATGCGTGTCTGTGTAGAAGAAGATGAGGCCCATGTGGGAGTGTTTTGATTTAAATTGTGGTCATATGTGTGGTAGCTGGAAGAGATTACTGGGTCCTCCTGGGCCTGAACTCTGGTGTGACTCCTTTTAGACACTGTGTCCTGGAACTGAGCTTAGTGAAGTATTGCCATGAGTTGTGTTGGGATTTGAGGAGGCCATGCATGAGAGTCGCCCTTGGAACCTGAGATGTAGGCCCAGGGTAGCTTTCCACAGAGCACTGGGAATCTCAGTCAGGATACCACAAGATTTTATTCTGAAAGACTTGGCAGCCATAGTTGAGATCAAAACACTCATGGATCTCAATTGTAGACCTCAATGAGCCTGGCTTCAGGTGACCTTTTGGACACTCTTTGGGAAGCCTTGCCTGTGAGAGTTCTCCAGAGTTTTCATTGAAATGATCATACTCACCATTTAATGGTTCCTGCATGAATTGAAATCCACTGTGCCTCCAACTTCATCCTTGATAAATGGCTAGATAAATAGTTTAAATTTTTGAAATTCCCATGAACAGGTGGCATACAGAACCTTTGGATGTCCTATTTCTGATCATGAGTGTACCAGACAGTGCCTTGATTGATTGGGTTTAATGAAAATGGTGTAGAACCGAGATGCCAGTAATTTGGAGCCTGATGAGTAGAGGGCCTAGAGCAGCGGTAGGCAGGTGTGTGATAAAACATCTGTGATGGGGCCATGTGGATCTGCCTTTGGATTCCAAATGTCATGAGACGGACATGGTGCAGCCAGGAGACCATTATAAGTAAACACATCTTGTTATATGGAGAGGTTTTAGGGTAATTTACAGAATCAGGTTGCTATGGTCAAGGGAGCAAGCTATGTGGTATAGAGGCCGGTTTCATGAATGCTCATGTGTGAGCCACCACATGTGATAGAACTCCCTCCAGCACTGTGTCCCAGTTGAACTCCTTGTATTTCATGAAGCAAATACAAAACTCGCAGTGCAGCAGCAAGAAACACCAGGAAAAGTGGAGCATTACTAAATGGCTTCACAGTCCACACGGGCAGACACTTAGACCACTGTGTCCCAGTTGAACTCCATGTATTTCGTGAAGCAAATACCAAAGTCGCAGTGCAGCAGCAAGAAACACAATGAAGAGTGGAAGAGGAACAAATGAATATACAATCCACGCGGGGGCACACTTAGCCCCAAGTGGCCATAGTATACCTACAAAGAGAGAATTCAGCACTGCTCCCTCATGTTCATTGGAATATTACAATTTATGTCCTCCAGGTCACATAGATGCTGACCCAGCTTTGATCGTCTCACTAGAAGGAAGCAAAAGCTCCTGAAAACAACATATATTTCAAGTGCCCAAACTCAGAGGCAGTTTCTCAAGAAGTCTTTAGGCCAGCAGAGCTCTGTGATTGTGGAGTGCTTACCCTGTCCCTTACTTTTGAAAACTCCTCTACCACCTCCATGGTTGTGAACTCCTGATCAAATTCCATTTCAGATATGTATTCACATATTTTCTATCTCTTTTCCTCTAATTGTGTCTTACTTGGGGCGAAGGTAATGTCAAGGGATTGTTCTGGATGAGAGTGGGAAGATTTTTCTGAAGCACATATTTGCATACACATTGGATTCATTTTCCTATTTTCCATTCAAAATACTGAATCACTGACATTAACACATACCCTACTAGACTCTGACTACTAATCCTAATATGTTGGAGAAAAATACCCCCAAAAGAATAGAACTACAAGCAGTTCAGAGGAGGCATGGTGGATAGTTGGGCTTGCCTTTTGAATTATATAGTGTAGGAGTTTTAAATCTTGTCAATTTTTTTTGAAATAGTTCTCCATGTATTTTAAAAGTTAAGAAATATGTGAATTCCTGTCTCCCTTACTCTGAAGCCTATTCAGCACCTGTATTTTTATATGCACATTTAGAATCCTAACTGTTACCACACGTACGTTCTTGTGTGGAGGCTGAATTGGCAGATACAAATTGTGAAAAGGGATCACTCCTCCTAAACGCTGTTGGAACTGAAAATTCAACCTGTGGGTGAGCTTCCTAGTTGAACAACATTATACATAAATCGATGTTCAGTAAAATGAATTTATTTGGATCTGTGGATGATATATATTTCATGGTGATTTTAAATTGGCATATAGTGCTACTTTTTAATGTCTGTGAATGTTTGTGTGTGTGTGTGTATATATATATATATATATATATATATATATATATATATATATATATATATATACACACACTCTCCAGATTTTTCAAAATATGAAATATATGTGTATTATTTTACACATCCTAAATTTTTCATATTCATGAATGTGGATTTATAATCATCTTTTCACAAGATTATTCTCAGAAATATTCACATACCCTACTAGACTCTGACTACTAATCCTAATATGATGGAGAAAAGTAACGCAAACAGAATAGAAATACAAGCATTTCAGAGGAGGCATGTTGTATATTTGGACTTGCCTTTTGCATGATAAATGGTAGGTGTTATAAATCTGGTCAATTTTCAATTGAAATAGTTCTCCATGTGTTTTTAAAATTAACAAATATATGAATTCCTGTCCCTTTCTCTGTAGCCTATTCATCACATGTATTTTTATATGCATTTATAGTATCCTACCTGGTATCACATGTACATTTTTGTGAGTTGGCTGACTTGGTAGATACAAATTGTGAGAAGAGATCACTCCTCCAAATCGTTGTTGGAACTGAAAATTCCACCTATAGGGGAGCTTCCTAGTAGAAAAACATTATACATAAACTCATGTTCAGTAAAATAAATATTTTTGCATCTTTGGATGATATATATTTATAGATGAATTTTGAGTGGCATATATATTGCTACTTTTTAATGTCTGTGTGTGTGTTTTGTGTAATATATATATATATATATATATATATATATATATATATATATATATACACTCTCCAGATTTTTGAAAATATGAAATATATGTGTCTTATTTACACTCGCTAAATTTATTCATGTTCATGGACTTGGATTTATAATCAACTTTTCACAAGATTATTCTCAGAAATATTCATCCACCTGAAAAACAGATTTAACTAATATTTCTACAGTAACTGACCAAGTTTAACATCAATGCACCTTGATTCCGATATGACAAGCTGTGCATTTTGACGTTCATTTTTATTAAACCCTGGTACATTAATATTTATTCGTATTATGGACATCATAGGATATATATTTCATCCACAAATTCACAAATTTATGGGCATTTGTTTCACTTTCAATCAATTCCTGCTTCAGAACACATGTATTCCTCCAGGTGTCTTGACTGGTCTTTTCATGTGACTTCTACCCAAACACATTATTTTCCATTTTCATAATCAATTTTGAAGCAAAACTCACACCCTTTATGATAAACCATAACCCTAATATTACAAATAGATGTATAATTGGTTTGAATGAATGTATGTTTATCAATATAAAATTTTCTTTATATTTTCAGATATCACTTCAATCCATTTTTTAAAGTTGAAACCAATTATATTCTTTATTCACACTATTGTCTATTCATACATTTTCTCTATATTCAGAGACACAGGGTGCACGTATTTGTACCCCCAATACTAATTTATATGTCTTCAACATATTGCTTCCAGAAATGGTGGAAGAAATACTCATGTCACCTGATATAAATATACATTTTTTCAGTGTAATATTCTGGACACAAAACGCAAATGTCACACTTATGATTGTACCAAATCCTAAATAGGAAGTGAGCATGGATTACTAAAACCATCCATGTCCAGGTTGCCTAATGCTCTCAAATGTCTATCCTGTCGGTGACTACATATTTGTTTCTTCCTAAGATTATATATTAAATCTCAACCTGTTGAAAATGTCTAATCCTATCACTCACTTTATACTTTGCCTGATTTCCTAATGTTTCTATTGATAAATGCTTTCCTACATATTTTTTCCAGTTCATCACTGTGACCAACTCTTCACATGTGCTGACATTTACATTCACTCTCTAACCAAAACTCTATTGCTAAAGTACTTTTGGTCCAAATCCTATTCTCACTCTTCTATCTAAACCTACACTATCTTCCTAATCCTACCGACTATCCCTTTTTGACTGGATGTTTTCTTACACATTCAATCAACCAAGGTACATGGTCCTTTGCCATTATATATCGATTTATCTGAGATATCTGTGCAGAACATTGTTCAAAGCTAAGTTTCCCACTCCAGTGCCCAGTGCACTTCTGGGCTTCAAATCTTATCTAGAATTCCATTGCATACTTATATTTCACCTCTATATTCTTATAAATACCACAGGATCCCAATATTCTTATTCATCCAGCAGAATGATTCCTAACACAAATCGAACCTGTTATTAACCCTAACCATATACTGTTCCCTCAATCTATCTTTACAAAAGAGCAGGACTGAGTTGGTCTTACAATACAAAAATGTAGGGAGACTTTCACCTGCTGAGAAGCTCAAAGGTCTATGCAGATATAATCCCTGGAGAAGATATAGGGAACTATGAAGTACCTGAGAGAGAAAAAGTCATCTTCAATTGCAAACAACCTGGTCATGACGAAGGGATGTGTCTGAATCAGCCTCTATCTTCTTGATGTAGAGAAGATGGACCAAACCAGGCCTATGTAGAGAGCTGTTCCCAGGTGCCTATGGTTGATATAACTTTCTATATTGTGAAATTGTAACAGGAAATAGGGGCAGCCTCCATCTCATGAGACCCTTGGAAGCAACTGTTAGGACAAAGTGGTTGCAAAGGCAGCAAATTCAATCAGTTCCAGAAAGAAGTGACCTCATCTAATTTTCTTGGTGAAGGAACACTCTAAACTTGGAATCCAGGCACCCAGAGGCAGTCCCAGTTCCAGTCCCAGTGGGCTCACTTGTTTAGATTTACAGAGGACAGAGTCCGTCTTTCTTTGTAAATACTGATGTGAGTATGGCCAAATGCCAGGTGAGCTCTGAAGAGGGGCCTTTCCTGAGAAAGCAGGTAGTGTCTCACTGCTGGTCCCGGACAATTTCACAGAGTTAGCCAAAGAGACCTGATCTGAGACAGGACAGGCCGTTTTGGGGGAACATAAAATGGTCCACCAGTCAGAGGGCTCTCCAGATAGTCACATACCTACTTGGAGGAAGGAGGTGCCTTTGTGGTTGTGGGTGTGAGTTTGTGGTTTTGTCTCATGTTCTGAGAATAGGTAGGAAAGGCAGTTTGTTTGGTTTGGAATGGACTGTGTCTACTGAGTGCTTTGACAAGGCAAGTGTTTCTATGTCTGTGTATCCCACCGTGTCTGTGGTTGTAGACATTAGAAAAGAGAATGCATCAATGGATTTGTCATGTCTAGTAGAAAGCTTCTCAGCATTCATCCTGCGTAATTTATGAATGGACTGTGGATTGCCTTATGGATGTGCAACACCTACTATCTTCCAAAGTTCCTGTTTTCTTCGTAGAATTATGGCCACTCTTCAGAATAGGCTTATGATTTTATGTCCACCATATGAACCACCTCCAAGATCTGTGACATGGCTATGTACTGGATAGCTGAAGGGAATGAGAGCATGTCAGAAAACACAGATATCATTGGGACCAGGAGAGTCTCAATGGAGAAACCCTGCTTTGGGTCTTTTGCTTATCTATTTGTCTGTTGCCCTGAATGTCAGGAAGTTCTTTGACTCAGGCCACCCCTTTTTGAAGCCTGAAGAAAATAGTTTTCAAATGAAAATGAATGGGCATCACCTTGGGCTCTTTGCTTAATTGCTTTAGAATGGGATGTGTCTGAATCAGCCTCTTGGCCCTGTGTGAGGCTGTGGCTTTGATTCTCAGCACCTGATGGGTCTAAAGAAGGATCCCATGTGTGCATCCAAAACCAAAATGGCCAAAAGAGCGGTCATTGTGGATGGAGTCTCTCGTCTTCCTCTGTAATGTTCCTGCCTCCATCAAGTGAGAATAGGGATCCTTTGGGTCAAATGAGTTCTTCAAAGCCCTGCAGAGTCTAGCCCATAGGTGCTTGGGTTTTCTCATGACTCCCATTTACAAAAAGAATCTAAACCCCACAGTCACTAGGCCACAAATTGCAGAAGTGGAGCAGTATTAACGGCAGGCCTATTTGATCACTCCTGGTTCACAGGAAGGGAGTCCGGGCCTTTAGGCATATGAGGGGTAAGGAAGCTTCTTTTGGACATTGTCTTGGGCTGTGCCCCTCATAGAATCCTCCAGCCAGAGGTAATGATGAGTGTCTATATGGAAGAAGATGAGGTCCATGTGGAAGTGTTTTGGTTTTAATTGTGGTCACTTGTGTGGCGGTTGGAAGAGATGAATTGGTCCACGTGGGCTGGAACTCTGGCGTAATTACCCTTAGAGACTGCATTCTGGAACTGATCTTAGAGAAGTATTGCAATGAGTTGTGTTGGGATTTTAGGAGGCCACGCATGGAGTCCTTGGAAAATGAGTCTTGACCCAGGGTTGCTTTCCACAGAGCACTGGGAATCTCAGCCAGGATATCACATGATTTTATTCTGAAAGACTTGGCAGCAATAGTTGAGAGTCAAAACAAACATGGACCTCATATTGTAGACCTCAATGGGCCTGGCTTCATGTGAACTCTTGGCCACTCTTTTGGAAGCCTTGCCTGTGAGAGTTCTCGAGAGCTTTCATTAAAATGAGTTTCCTCAACATTTAATGGTTCCTGAATGAATTGAAACCCACAGTGCCTCCAACTTCATCCTTTAAAAATGGTTAGATAAATACCATGAAATGTTTAAAATTCCCATGAGCAGGTGGCACTGGAAAACCTTTGGATGTCCTGTTTCTGATTATGAATATACCAGAAGGTGCCTTGATTGACTGGTTTTCATGAAAATGGTATAGAAAAGAGATGCAAGTAAGTTCGAGCCTGCTGAGTAGTGGACCTAGAGAAGTTGTGGGCAGGTGTGTGATAAAAAATCTGTGGTTTGGCCATGTGGATCTGCCTTTGGCTTCCAAATGGATTATGACTGATATGGTGCAGCCAGCAGACCCTTCTCTGAAAAGGCATCTTGTTATATGTAGGAGTTTCAGGGCAATGTTCAGAATCAGGTTGCTATGCTCAAGGAGGCAAGCTGGTGGGATAGAAGCATGGTTGGTGCATTTTCCTGCAGACCCTGACCCACCACACGTGACAGAACTCGCTCCAGCACT
This sequence comes from Callospermophilus lateralis, assembly GCF_048772815.1. Classification (NCBI taxonomy): domain Eukaryota; kingdom Metazoa; phylum Chordata; class Mammalia; order Rodentia; family Sciuridae; genus Callospermophilus; species Callospermophilus lateralis. The sequence goes on along the minus strand of NW_027512421.1, from coordinate 513,864 downwards.
GTGTCCCAGTTGAACTCCTTGTTTCATGAAGCAAATGCCAAATTGCGAGTGCAGCAGCAAGAAACAGCACGAAAAGTGGAGGATGACCAAATGGGTTCACAGTGCACACGGGGAGACACTTAGCCCCCATTGGTCACAGTTTACCTACAAAGAGAGAATTTAGCAATGCTGCCTCATGTTCATTGGAAAACAAGAAACCATGTGCTCACAAAGGTCACAAAAATGCAGACCCAGCTTGGATGGTCTCACTACAATGGAAGCTAAAGCTCCTGACAACAACATATATTTCATGTGCCCAACCTCAGAGGCAGTTTCTTAAGAACTCTTTAGGCCAGCAGAGCTCCATGTTTGTGGAGAGTTTACATTGTCCCTTAATTTTGGAAACTCCTCTACCTTCTCCAAATTTGTGAAAATTGAGCAGTTTCCATTGCAGATATGTATTCACAGATTTTCTAACTCTTCTCCTCTAATTGTGTCATACATGGGGCGAAGGTAATGTCAAGGCATTGCTCTGGATGAGAGTGGGAAGATATTTGTGTAGCACATATTTGCATACACATTGCATTCATTTTCAATTTTCTATTCGAAATACTGAATCCCTGACACTATCCCATACCCTACTATCCTCTGACTACTAATCCTAATATGATGGAGAAAAATACCCAAACAGAATAGAAATACAAGCAGTTCAGAGGAGGCATGCTGCATACTTGGACTTACCTTTTGCATGATAAATGGTAGGTGTTATAAATCTAGTCAATTTTTAATTGAAATAGTTCACCATGTGTTTTTAAATTAAACAAATATATGAATTCCTGTCTCCCTTTCTCTGTAGCCTATTCATCACATGTATTTTCATATGCACTTATAGAATCCTACCTGGTATCACATGTACATTTTTGTGAGGTGGCTGACTTGGCAGATACAAATTGTGAGAAGAGATCACTCCTCCAAATTGCTGTTGGAACTGAAAATTCCACCTATATGGGAACTTCCTAGTAGAACATCATTATACATAAACTCATGTTCAGTAAAATAAATATTTTTGCATCTGTGGATGATATATATTTAAAGATGAATTTCGATTGGCATATATATTGCTACTTTTAAATGTCTGTGTGTGTTTTTTTTGTGTGTGTGTGGGTATGTGTGTGTATATATATATATATATATATATACACTCTCCAGATTTTTCAAAATATGAAATATATGTGTCTTATATACACTCTCTAAATTCATTCATGTTCATGCATGTGGATTTATAATAAACTTTCCAAAATATTAGTCTCAGAAATATTCATCCACCTTAAATACATATTTGTTTCCTAGTACTGAAAACTAACTTCAGTGAATGGTGCATACAAATGTTAATAATTCTACAGGAACTGATCCAGTCTATCACCAATGCAAGTAGATCCCAATGGGACATGATATATAATATGATGTTCATTTATATTCAACACTGGTACATTATTATTTCTTCAGTTTTTGCTCATCATAAGATATGTATTTCATCCACAAGTTCACAAATTTGTAGGCATTTCTTTAAACTTTAATGACTTCCTACTTCACAACACATGTATTGTCAGGATTTCTTGACTGGTCTTTTCATGAGACTTCTTTCCAAACACATTATTTTCGATTTCCATAATCACTTTTGAAGTAAAACTCACACACTCTTCATGATAAACCAAAACACTAATATTGACATTAGATGAATAACTGGTTGGAATGAATGATTGTATATGCATATAAAATTTCCAGTAATTTTTCAGATATCAGTTCATCCCATCATATTAAGTTGGAACAAGTTATATTACTTATTCACAGTATGGTCTATTCATGCTTTATCTCTATATTCATAGACATAGGGTACACCTCTTTGTATGCCCAATACTAATTTTATGTCTTCAGTATATTGCTACCAAAAATGGTGGAAGAAATACTTATGTCACCTGATCTACATATACATTTTATCACAATAATATTCTGGACAAAAATGTAAATGTTACACTTATGATTGAACCAAGCAAAGCCTAAATGAAATGTGAACATAGATTACTAAAAACATCCATGTCCAGGGTGCCTAATGCTCTCAAATGTCAATATTATTGGTGACTTCATATTTGTTTCTTTCTAAGATTCAACCTCAAGCCTGTTGAAAATGTCTAATCCTCTCACTCACTTTATACTTTCCCTGATTTCGTAATATCTTTATTGATATCATCTTTTCTACATGTTTTCCCCACTTCATCATCGTGACTGGCTCTTCATATGTGCTGACATATACATTCACTCTCTAACTGAAATCCTATTGCTAAAGAACTTTTGTTCCAAATCATATACTCACTCTTCTTCCTAAAACGACCGACTATCTTCCTAATCCTACCGACTATCCCTTTTTGAAGGGATGTTCTCTTCTACATTCAATCTTCCAAGGTACAAGGTCCTATGCCATTGTATATCAAATTATCTGAGACATCTGTGCAGAACATAATTCAAAGCTAAGTATCCCAATCAAGGGCCCAATGCCCTTATGGGTTTAAAATCATACCTGGATTTCTGTTTTCATACTTATGTTTCACCTCTACATTCTTGTAAATATACCAGGTTCCCAATACCATTATTCATCCAGAAGAATGATTCCTAACACAAATCGAAATCAAACCTGTTATTAACCCTAAACATACACTGTTCCCTCAATCTCATTTTACAGAAGAGCAGGGACAAAGTTGTTCTTACAATACAGAAAAGTAGGGGACCTTCCACCTGCTGAGATCCTCAAAGGTCCATGCAGAAATGATACCTGGAGAAGTTGTAGACAGGTATGAAGGACCTGAAAGAGCAAAAGTCATCTTCGATGACAAACCACCTGGTCAGGATGAAGGGATGTGTCTGAATCAGCCTCTCTCTTCTTATTGTGGAGAAGATGGACCAAACCAGGCCTGTGTGTGTGCCTATGGTTGATATACCATTCTAAATTGTGAAAGTGTCAGAGGAAGAAGGGGCAGCCTCCATCTCATGGGGCCCTTGGAAGCAACTGTTAGGACCAAGTGGTTGCAAAGGCAGTGACCTCATTCAGTTCCAAAGAAAGTGTCATACCTCATTTCCTTGGTGATGGAACTCTCTGAACTTGGTATCCAAGAAGCCAGGCACCCAGATGCAGTTCCAGTCCCAGTCCCAGTGGGCTCACTTGTTTGGATTTACCAAGGACAGAGTCAGTCTTTCTTGGTACCTACTGATGTGAGGATGGCCAAATGCCAGGAGAGCTCTGAAGAGGGACCTTTCCTGAGAAAGCAGGTAGTGGCTCACCACTTTTTCCTGACAACTTCACATAGTTGGCCAAGGAAACCAGATCTGAGAGAATACAGGCCATTTCGGGGGAACATAGTATTGCCCACCAGTCAGAGAACACTCCGGATAGTCACAGACCTACTTAGGGGAAGGAGGTGCCATTGTGAGTGTGGGTGTGTGGTTTTGTCTCTTGTTCTGAGAATAGGTAGGAAAGGCGGTTTGTTTGGTTTTCAGTGAACTATTTCTAGTAAGTCATTTGACAAGGTGAGTGTTTCTATGTCTGTGTATCCCACTGTGTCCGTGGTTGTAGACATGAGAAAAGACAATGCAACAATGGATGTGTCCTGTGTAGTAAAAAGATTCCCAGCATTCATCCTGCCCAATTTATGAATGGACTGCAGCTTGCCTTATGGATTGGCAAAACCTACTACCTTCCTAAGTCCCTGTTTTCTTCCTGAATTCTGGCAACTCTCCAGAATAGTCTCATTGTTTTGTGTCCAAGATATGTACCAACTCCAAGGTCTTTGACATGTCCATGTACTGGATACCTGAAGGGAATGGCCAGTATCTCAGAAAACTCAGATATGAGTGTGACCAGAAAAATCTCAGTGGAGATACCATGCTTTGGGCCTTTTGCTTACCTATTGTTCTGTTGCCCTGAATGTCAGGAAGATGTTGGGCTCAGGCTACCCCTTTGTGAAGCCTGAAGAAAACAGTTTTCAAATGGAAATGAATGGGCATCACCTGTGGCTCTTGCTAAATTGCTTCGGAAAGGGATGTGTCTGAATCAGGCTCTCTACCCTGTGTGAGGCTGTGGCTTAGATTCTCAGCACCTGATGGATCTAAAGAAAGATCCCATGTGTGAAACCAAAACCAAATTCGCAAAAAATTTCAGTCATTGTGAATGAATTCTATTGCCTTTCTCTGTTAGGTTCCTGAAATCAATCAAGTGAGAATAGCGATCCTTTTGGTCAAATGAGTTCTTCAAATCTCTGCAGAGGTGCTTGTTTTTTCTCATGACTCCAGTTCACATAAAGAATCTAAACCCCACAGTCAGAAGGCCTCAAATTGGAAAAGCGGAGCAGTATTAATGACAGGCATATTTGATCACTCCTGGTTCACAGGAAGGGTGTCCTTCCCACCCTGACTTGAGCCAAATGAGGGGCAAGGGAGCTTATTTTGGACACTCTTTTGGAATGTGCCCCTCATGGAAAGCTCCAACCAGTGGTTATGATGAGTGTCTATAAGGAAGAAGATGGGGCCATGTGATAGTGTTTTTTTTTTAATTGTGTTCATTTGATTGGCGGTGTGAAGAGATGACTGGGTCAACCTGGGCTTGAACTCTGGTTTGATTCCCCTTAGAGACTGCGTTCTGGAATTGACCTCAGAGAAGTATTGCCATGAAAAGTGTTGGGATATTAGGAGGCCACGCATGAAAGTCACCCTTGGAAACTGAGATCTAGGCCCAGGGTGGTTTTCCAAAGAGTACTGGGAATCTCAGCCAGTATATCACATGATTTTATTCTGAAAGACTTGGCAGGGATAGTTTTGAGTCAAAACACACATGGACCTCACATTGGAGACCTCAATGCGCCTGGCTTCATGTGACCTTTTGGCCACTCTTTTGGAAGGCTTGCCTGTGAGAGTTCTCCAGAGCTTTCTTTGAAATGAACTTCCTCAACATTTAATGGTTCCTGAATGAATTGAAACCCACAGTGCCTCCAACTTCATCCTTGAAAAATGGCCAGATAAATACCATGAAATTTTTAAAATTCCCATGACCAGGTGGCACTGGAGAACCTTTGGATGTCCTGTTGCTGATCTTGAGTGTACCAGACCCTGCCTTAATTCACTGGGTTTCATGAAAATGGTGTAGAACAGAGATGCCATTGAGTTATAGCCTGCAGAGTTGTGGGCCTAGAGAAATGGTGTGCAGTTTTGTGATAATACATCTGTGTTGTGACCATGTGGTTCTGCCATTGGCTTCCAAATTCATTGTGACTGCCATGGTGCAGCCAGGAGACCTGTATATGTAAAAGCATGTTTTTATATTGAAAGATTTCAGGGCCATGTTCAGAATCAAGTTGCTATGGACATGGGGGCAAGCAAGTTAGAGCCTGCAGAGTATTGGGCCTAGAGAAGTGGTCTGCAGTTGTGTGATAATACATCTGTGTTATGGCCATGTGGATTTCTCATTGGCTTCCAAATTTTTTGTGACTAACATGGTGCAGCCAGGAGACCCGAATATGTAAAAGCATGTTTTTATATGGAGAGGATTCAGGGCCATGTTCAGAATCAAGTTGCTATGGACAAGGGGGCAAAGTATGTGGGAAAGAAGCCTGGTTGTTGCATTCTCCTGCAGACCCTGACCCACAACACGTGACAGAACTCCCTCCAGCACTGTGTCCCTGTTGAACTTCTTGTATTTTGTGAAGCAAATACCAAACTCCCAGTGCAACAGCAGGAAACACCATGAAAAGTGGAGGATGACCAAATGGCTCCACAGTCCACATGGGGAGACAATTAGACCCCAGTGGCCACTGTTTACCTACAAAGAGTGAATTCAGCACTGCTGCCTCATGTTCACTGGAAAATAAGAAACCATATCCTCCAGGTCACATAGATGCAGACCCAGATTTTATTGTCTCACTACAAAGGAAGCTAAAGCTCCTGAAAATAACGTATGTTTCAAGTGCCCAACCTCAGAGGCAGTTTCTCAAGATGTCTTTACGCCAGCAGACCTCCATGTTAGAGGAGTGTTTACCATGTCCCTTACTTTTGGAAACTCCTCTACCACCTCCAAGGTTCTGAACTCTGAGCATTTTCCACTCAAGATATGTATTCACAGATTTTCTAACTCTTCTATTCTAATTGTGACTTACTTCAGGCGAAGGTAATGCCAAGGATTTGTTCTGGATGAGAGTGGGAAGATTTTTGTGTAGCATATATTTGCATACACATTTGATTCATTATTCTATTTTCCATTTGAAATACTGATCCCTGACACTAACTCATAACCTACTGGACTCTGACTACTACTCCTAATATGATGGAGAAAAATAACCCAAACAGAATAAAAATCCAAGCAGTTCAGAGGAGGCATGGTGTATAGTTGGACTTGCCTTTTGCATAAAAAAGGGTATGTGTTATAAATCTAGTCAATTTTCTGTTGAAATAGTTATCCATGTGTTTTTAAAGTTAACAAATATGTGAATTCCTGTCTCCCTCTCTCTGTAGCCTATTCAGCACATGTATTTTTATATGCACATATAGAATCCTACCTGGTATCACACGTACATTCTTGTGAGGTGGCTGACTTGGCAGATACAAAATGTGAGAAGAGATTACTCCTCCTAAATGCTGTTGGAACTGAAAATTCAATGTATGGGTAAACTTCCTAGTTAAACAACATTATACATAAATCTATCTTCAGTAACATGAATATTTTTGAATCTGTGGATGATGTATATTTCATGGTGAATTTCAATTGGCATATATATTGCTATTTTTATAGTCTCAGTTTGTGTGAGTGTGTGTGTGTGTATATATATATATATATATATATATATATATATATATATATATACTCTCCAGATTTTTCAAAATATGAAATGTATGAGTCTTATTATACACTCCCTGAATTCATTCATGTTCATGTATGTGGATTTATAATCAACTTTTCACAAGATTATTCTCAGAAATATTCATCTACCTGAAATACATATTTGTTTCCTAGTACTGAAAACTAACTTCAGTGAATGGTGCATACAAATTCTAATATTTCTACATTAACGGACGCAGTTTAACATCAATTCAAGTAGATTCCTATGGGACATGATGTGTATTTTAACGTTCATTTTTATTCAACACTGGTACATTACTATTTCTTCAATTTCTGCACATCATCGTATATATTTATCATCCACAAGTTAGCAAATATATAGGCGTTTGTTTCACTTTAAATCACTTTCTGCTTCAGAACACATGCATACCTCCAGGTTTCTGGACTGGTCTTTTCATGAGACTTCTTTCCAAACACATTATTTTCAATTTCCATAATCACTTTTGAAGCAAAACTCAAACACTCTTCATGAAAATCCATAACCCTAATATTTCATTCAGATGTATAATGGGTAGGATTAAATGTAGTATATCAATATAAGGTTTCCTGTATATTTTCAGATATCAATTCAATCCATTATTTAAAGTTGGAACCAGTAATATTATTAATTCACAGTATTGTCTATTCATGCATTATCTCTATATTCATAGACAAATGGTACACCTATTTCTACCCAAAATACTAATTCATATATCTTCAAAATATTGCTCCCAGAAATGGTGGAAGAAAAACTCCTATTACCTGATCTACATATATTATTTATTATAGTAATATTCTGGACACACATAGGAATGTTCACACTTATGATTGTACCAATGTAAAGGTCGGGCGAGCGTCGGAAAAGAGACCACGAAGAGACTGTCTCATGCAACAGCAAAGGGTTTATTGGGGGTCCAGCATGCTGGGGCTCATAGCTCACTTGAATAGAGAAGAGAGCCCTAAGAACAGCTTAAGCAGAGCTTATGCAATTTACGTGGTGAGAGCAGGGAGGGAAATTTATTGATGGGTCAGGTCGAGTGAGTGGTTTGCATGCCAATGGGAGAGGGAGTACATTCAACAGTTTGGCAATTGGGGACAGCACATTCTGGGAACAAGATTAGCAAACAGTTTTCAAGATTTCATCAGTATTTTGTTAAGCATACAGAAAAACAAGAAGTTAAAAGTACATATTTTATTAACCTTTCATTCCCCACTTCTTATTCTGGTTAATTTTAATCATAAAAATGAGCATTGCAGGGTCTCACATTTTATGTCTTCTAGTGAGGTATATTGTTGTCTGATTACCATAAGTTTAACTTATCCAATTTAAGCTTGTAGAAAGGAAACTAGATGGTTGAGCAAACAGGGTCCTACAATTAGCAATGAAATGAGGATTATTAATGGACTGGCCAGGGCTGATAAAAGCGTAGTTAACCAGGGGGACTGTGTGAACAAAGACTCAAACCACCCTTTTTGTGCATCTCTCTCTTGTTGATGCTCTTCTAGGCGTCTTCTTAATTTACTCATAGATTTTTTTACAACTCCAGTATGGTCGGCATAAAATCAACTTTTTCCCTCAATGCAGCACAAAAGCCCCCTTCTCTCACGAAGAGGAGGTCCAACCCTCGCATGTTCTGTAAAACAATTTCAGAGAGAGAGGTTAAAGATTCCTATAAAACTGTGATGGAGGTTTTTAATATCTTTAAATTTTGGTCTATTGCTGCTTCTCATCGGGTCATTTGTTGTGTCACATGGACTAGGACAGTGATTCCTGTGCCCACACCTGCAGCAGCTCCTTTTCCTAATAGGATGGCTAAAGTGAGGGATACAGGTTCCCAGAGGAACCGGGTTGTATGCCCCCGTATTTGATATTTAAATTAACCTGCCTCATGATAGAGCACTCTGGGAAACATCTGAACATTACATAATTAATCACATCTGTTGACCATTTTATGAAAACATAAACAATGTTTAAGTTTATAGAATTATACTGTTGTAAGGACGGACAATTCAAGGCACCTAAGATAGCACCGAAGACAGCGAAACATACCTATTTGGTTGCAACGGATTTAGAGGGCATTGCTTCTGTTGTAATCAATTAGTCACCTGATCTCCAAATTTAGGTAGTTTCCGAATTTTGTACCCAACATGTAAGGGAAGGGGCTCAGAAGTTCACAGTCTGCATAAGTTCACAAAAAGAAGTTTTCGTTTCTATTGTTTTTTTCATCTGTTCTGGGCAAGTTAACGTTTTAAGGACACCTGGAGTGGGAGAGCTTTTTTCTTCTCTTTTTTTTTTCTCACTGCCAGCTGTAACAATGGAGCTCATTTGGTAACTTATTTATCTTAGAAATGTAACCATGTCTGTGAAGCCCCAGCTCAAGGCCAGAGGCCTTGTTCACATGTTTTGTGAAAAACTAGTAAGGGGGAGTCTAGCTTAGGAGTGCTGATTTTTCCAGCCAGTGGCCAAATAGAACAGGGAAACACGAAAAGGGGAAGTTTATCTACATTGAACTCTTTTATAGGGACTCTTTGGCTGAATGTCCTAAAGTCAGCCATGGTGAAGACTGCTGGGGAAGGTCATTTAAGACTTTTCTGTGGGCCTGGTATAGACGGGGAAGACAGGGAAGGCGGGTCTGAGAGCAGCACCTTGGGTCTGAGCATGAGGAAGGAGACATGTAAAAGAATAATGGGAAAGGGGTTTGGAATTTTCCAGGCAACAAAACTTGAGCAGTAGAACAGATAGAGCAGAGGGGAAGATGGGAGTTTGTATCCCAAAAAGCCTGTGAGGGACTTTAAATTTTTAGTAACCTGTTTTCAGTGATGACAGAGCAACTTTAAAGGCCATTTTCATTACATCTTGGATAGGGGTCTGAGGGATCTCCTCAGCTGGTTTGAGCTTTGGGTTAGCTGATAAGAGGACCTGGTGGGACCTGGTGTGGGCACTGACAGGAGAAGAGAGTAGTGAGTGGGTGGATGGGTACCTCAGTACCTGCTACCTCAGCAAGGGGGCAATAATCTGAGAACCGGCGTTTTGGGTTTTTGATCTAGTAATTGGAGGGAAGAAATCAGGTTGCTGAGGTGGGAGTGGCAGCAGAGAGTCTGGAGCAGAAAGCTGAGGGTGAGGATCTATTGGATAAGCATAGTTCAGGATGTGAGCGAAGGAGGGAAAATGCCTCCACTTAGGGGAATTTCCTTCCACCCTTTGAGCACTTGCCGAAGTTAAAAAGGTCACGGAGAATTTTAGGATCTAGAGACCCCTCTGGGGGCCATCGGTATTGGTTGTGTAATTGGTAATATGGCCAATGCTGTGTATTGAATTTGATGAGGAGTTTGGGTTCCACCAGGCACCCCTGTATGCTCACATTCCCATGACTTACAGAAGAAGTCGGCATTTCCCCCACACAGCCATGTCTGTTTGTGGCTTTGATAGTCCGCTGGGCAAACATAGTAATCTAGGCTAGCCAACCTGCATCTGGCTCTCGTGTCCCTACATCCATAATGTTTGTTTCTATTACCTATGATACGGAAAGGATTTATTGGAATTTTAGTTGGATCCCCTTCATCAGGGATATCCCAATAGGAAAGACCTATAGCCAGCAGACAAATGTCTGGGTGGAGAGATGGCCACCATGTCCCTAAAGGGGCTGTATGCAAGATAGACCATACTTCTTGTACAGTAGGATTTGTGATCAGCCATTACTGCTGAACAGGCTGATGAGGGTTAGGACTACTCTTGGCCAAGGGGAGAGTCTGTAGCCTTATCCACATGGCGAATACGCAATTTGAAAGTGTTACCAGTCTTTTCCAGTTTCCAGTCAGATTTTGGACAGGGCGCAGGCCAGAGATGAGAGACATGGATCCATGAAGTGATTCCGTCTACATTTACCACTGTAGGTGTTATATGTAGCACCTTATATGGTCCTTTCCAGTGGGGTTCCAGGGATGACACCTGATGTCGTCTAATGTAGACGAAGTCTCCTACTTGGTATCGATATGGAGTCCCCTCTTCCCCAGGTTGGTCGGCAGTGGCCAGATGTTTCCACAGATATTGCTGATTTCTTTCAAGAGCTTTAAGTCTGTCAAGCAAGGGGGTGTGGAAGGGATCGTTAGGTCTTAGAGTTTGGGTTAGGTCCCTTACTGGAGGAGGGACCATAGAGAATTTCATAGGGGGTGAGGTTACACAAGGAAACAGAGGAGTATGAGTATTTCTTGCATGAAACAGTGCATAAAGCAGGAGAATAGATCGATCTTTTATGCCGATCTCTAAGCTTGATTTTGTTAATTCTCTTTAATGGTTCTATTATTTTTTTTTTACCTGTACTGAGCTCTGGGGTCTATAAGCACAATGAAATTTCCAATTAATCCCCAGGGTCCTGGCTAATCCCTGACTTATCAGGGCAATTAACGCCAGTCCATTATCAGACCCTATTGCCTTAGCCAGTCCGTATCTTAGAAAAATATCTTTCAGGATCTTCTTGACCACCATTTGTGCCATTTATTTTGTTGTTGTTTTTTTTTTTTTTTTTTTTTTTTTTTTGTGTGTGTGTGGGGGGAAGGCTTCAATTAATTCATCCTGAAAATGTATCTACAAAGACTAGGAGATATTTAAGTCCATAACTTCCTGGCTTAATTTCAGTAATGTCCACTTCCAAGAATTGTCCTGGTCTGGTTTCTTGTAGGTGCTTTCCTGCAGGAAAGTTGGAAGGGTAAGCATTAACCAATTGACAGACCCGGCAGGCTTTTGTTACCCGTTCAGTTATTTCTTTCGCTCTGAGTCGGTTAGTGGAAAACTCTGTTCTTGATCCTTCAGGAATGCCTGCAGTTTCTTTGAACCAAGGTGAGTGAGTTGATGTACATTTTTAACTTAGTTTAGGGCTTTCTGAAAATGCAAGCTGGGCTCAGTGAAGTTGCGGGTTTCAGTGTCAGTGTCCTTAGATGTTATCAAAAGCTTGCTGGTGCTCAGGGGTCCATTAGAATTGGGCATCTCTCTTTAACAGCGGGTATAAAGGAGCAGCTAAGGACGCAAACCCAGGTATCCATAAGCTGCATAAGCCAGCAGTCCCAAGAAACTCTCTGAGTTGTCTGCTGTTAGATGGGGGTGGTGTCTGCTCAATGGATTGTTTTCTGGTCTCAGTGAGCCATCGCTTACTGCCCCTAAGGGAATAGTCCAGGAAGATTACTTCTTGCTGGCAAATTTGGGCTTTTTTGGCAGAAGCACTATACCAGAGTTGAGCAAGCTCATATAATAATAATTGGGTTCCAGACTCACAGTTTTTCTTGGTGTTGGCTGCCAGTTGCAGGTCATCGACATATTGAAGCAGGGTGACGTCAGGGTGCATAGTTCTGAAGTTGTTGGGGTCTCTGTGGAGGGCTTCATCAAAGAGAGTGGGGGAGTTTTTGAACCCCTGTGGGAGTCTAGTCCATGTTAGTTGACCAGACGTCCCGGTTTCTGGGTCTACCCACTCGAAATCAAATAGCAACTGACTATCTTTATGCAGAGGCAAGCAAAAGAAAGCATCTTTTAAGTCCAGAACAGTATACCATTTCCGCTCATGGTTCAGAGTGCTAAGCAGATTGTACAGATTATGTACTGTGGGGTGAATGTCCTGCACTCTGTTGTAGATCTCTCTTTGGTCTTGAACGGTGCGATAGTCCCCGGTTCCTGGATTTTTATACTGGTAACAGGGCAGTGTTCCAGTTCAAATGACAGGGCCTTAGGACCCTTAAGGCCAGATATTTCTGAATATGGGGCCTTATCCCATCTTTAGCTTTTTTGCTCAGAGGATATTTTTTGACATTGATGGGGGGGCTGAAGTTTTTAACTCCACTGTTATTGGAGGATGTTTCACAGCTACGTGTAACCCAGCAGTTTTTTTCCTAGGCATCTGCGTAATCTGTTATCCATTTCCGGGGTAGCTTGCCTGTTTGATCAGTCTTGGGGGGTTTGACAAGTTGATGTTCATCTTCTACTGACATAGTAAAAGCCGTGACTATAGGAGTTTTTACTGAAAAATTTAGAAATTTCACTTGGGGGCCTTCAGGGTTAAAAGTCATTCTGGCCTGGAGCTTTTTGAGCAGATGTGTGCCCATCAATGGGGTCGGGCATTCTGGGATTACTAGGAACGAGTGATGGATTTTTTCTTTCCCCAGGTCCATGGTCCTCTTAGTTGTCTAAGCCCCATATTTACTGCCATTAGCCCCTTGAACTAGAGTCCTTTTTGTTTGATAGATGGCCCAATGGGGCCTTAAGGGCTGAGTATACTTACCCTGTATCCACTTCAAAGTTTAACCCCCCCGGCGAGTACTTTGTGTTCTTTTGGCCGGGCCAGCTACCTCCAAGGAAGGAGGGGCTGTGTGTGCCGTGGGGTAGTCACCTGGAGGGCGCTGGGCTGGCCTATATTCCTCCAATGGTGGAGAGTCTGAGTCAGCAGCAGGGGAATCACTTAGAGGGTGTTTGGGGTTGGAGGACAAGGGCAGGGCATAAGGAGGGGGAAGAGAGTCCAGTAGAGTCTTGAGACTCAGGGACAACAGAGGGTGGAGGAGGGGGAGCAGAGGGTTTGAGAGATAGAAAAGTGGGAGAACCAGTAGGAGCGGGGACAGGGACAAGGAAAGGCTTCAACCATGGAAGAGGAGATTTGCAGAGGTCCTGCAAACTAAAGATATATTGCTGTTGATCTGGATGGCTACGTGGCCCCGGCTGAAAGACAATATCTGTGAGTTTTTGAATTAGTGTGAAGTAGAAAGATCCTTCTGGGGGCCATCCGACTCCAAAGGTGGGTCATTCTGAGACACAGAGAGTCTTCCAGATCTGACGTTTTACTGAAAAAAAAGAAGATTCTGAGCCTTTAAGCAGACTTTGGTCCAGTGATCAAGGTTCAGGGACAGAGGCATTGAAGTGCTCTGTCCCATATGAAAGATACACAAATAGTGAAAGCAATGACACACGACACAGACAAGACAAGACAATAAAGACAGGCAATGGACGTCCAATACTGAGAACAGGACTGAGTAGCCAGGAAAACCTGATGGGCTGACAATACCGAATCCAAAACAAAATATCACTGAGTTTAGGAGACTATTGTTACTCGGTTTCCCGAGTTCTCTGGGGCGTCCCCCAGAGACGTGGCCTGTGGCTCTGTGACACTTCTGTCAGCCACCGTCAGAGAGAGCTCATGCTCATCACCAATAGCCATTTTGCCCATCCCTAACCTGAAACCTGAAACAAGAAAGTGGCGCCTTACTTAACCTGAGATGAGCCTATTGGGGGTCTTTCGTCCAACGCTGCTGGAACTCGCTGGGGCCCTCAGATGTAATGGTCAGGCGACCATTGGAGGAAGAGACCACCAAGACACTGTCTCATGCAACAGCAAAGCGCCCAAAATTCTGGGGCTCAGACCTCACTTGAATAGAGCAGAGAGCACTGAGAACAGCTTAAGCAGAGCTTATATACTTTTCTTGAAGAGGGCAGGGAGGGAAGTTTATTGATGGGTCAGGGCAAGTGGGCGGTTTGCATGTAAACGGGTGAGGGTGTACATTCTGCAGTTTGGCAGTTGGGGACAGCACATTCTGGGAACAAGATTAGCAAAAAGTTTTCAAGATTTCAAGAGTGTTTTCTTAAGCATACAGAAAAACAGGAAGAGACAAGTACCTATTTTATTTATTTTTAACAAAGCCTAAATGGAAAGTGAGCATGAATTACTAAAAACATTCATGTCCAGGTTGCCTAATGCTCTCAAATGTCAATTCTATTGGTGACTACATATTTCTTTCTTCCTAAGGTTATATATTCAACCTCAACCCTGTTGAAAATGCCTAATCCTATGACTCACTTAATAATTTGCCTGATTTCCTAAGGTCTCTATTGATACCTCCTTTCCTACATATTTTCCCAAATTCATTATTGTGACTGACACTTAACATGGGCTGACATTAATATTCACTCTCTAACCGAAACCCTATTGGTAAAGAACTTTTTTCCAAATCTTATTCTCACCCTTCTTTCTAAACCTACTGACTATCTTCCTAATTCCACCGACTATCCCTTTTTGACTGGAGGTTCTCTTCGACATTCAATCATCCAAGGTACAACGTCCTATGCCATTGTGCATGGATTTATCTGAGACATTTGTGCAGAAAGTATAACATTGCTAAGTATCCCAATCAAGGTCTCAATGCCCTTCTGGGATGCAAATCTTACCTAGATTTCTGTTTCCATACTTTTAACTCACGTCTATATTCTTATAAATATCACAGATTCCCAATACCATTATTCATCCTGCAGAATGATTCCTAACCCAAATCGAAACTGTTATTAACCGTAACCACACAGTGATCTCTCAATCTAACTTTAGAGAAGAGCAGGGACAGAGTTGGCCTTAAAATATAGGGATGTAGGGGATCTTCCACTTGCTGAGAACCTCAAAGGTCCATGCAGAAATGATCCCTGAAGAAGATGTAGGCAGCTATGAAGGACCTGAGAGAGCAAAAGTCATCTTCCATTGCCAAAAAACCTGGTCAGGATGAAGGGATGTGGCTGAATCAGCCTCTCTCTTAATGTACAGGAGACGGACTAAACCAGGCCTTTGTGGAGCACTGTTTCTTGGTGCCTTTGATTTATATATCATTCTAACTTGTGAAAATGTCACAGGAAGTAGGGGCAGCCTCCATCTCATGGAACCATTGGAAGCAACTGTTAGGACAATGTGTTTGCCAAGGCAGTGACCTCATTAAATTCCTGAAGGAAGTAACCTACCTCACTTCCTTGGTGATGGAAAACTTTAAACTTGGGATCCAGGAAGCCAGGCACTGAGAGCCAATCCAAGTCCCAGTCCCAGTGGGCTCACTTGTTTGGTGTTACTAAGGACAGAGTCAGTCTTTCTTGGTACCTACTGATGTGAGGATGGCCACATGCCAGGGACCTTTCCTGAGAAAGTAGGTAGTGGCTCTCCACATGCTCCTGACAACGTCACAGAGTTGGCCAAGGAGACCAGATCTGAGAATGGATAGGCCATATCAGGGGAACATAGTATGACCCACAAGTCAAAGGACACTCTGGATAGTTACAAACCTACTTGGGGGAAGGAGGTGCCTTTGTGGGTGTGGGTGTGAGTGTGTGGTTTTGTCTCATGTTCTGAGAATAGGTAGGAAAGGTGGTTTGTTTGGATTGGAATGGACTTTTTCTAGTAAATTGTTTGACAAGGCGAGTGTTTCTATGTCTGTTTCTCCCACTGTGTCCGTGGTTGTAGACATTAGAAAAGAAAATGCATCAATGGATGTTTCCTGTCTTGTAGAAAGTTTCCCAGCATTCATCCTGCCCAATTAACGCATGGACTGTGACTTGCCTTATGGATGGGCAACACCTACTATCTTACTACGTTTCTGTTTTCTTCCTGAATTCTGGCCACTCTCAAGAATTGGCTCATGGTTTTGTGTCTAAGATATGTACCACCTCCAAGCACTGTGACATGGCCATGTACATGATAACTGAAGGGAATGGGAGGATCTCAGAAAACTCAGATATCAATGTGACCAGTAAAGTCTCAGTGGAGAATCCTTGCTTTGGGCCATTTGCTTACCTATTGCTTCATTGCCCTGAATGTCAGGAAGGTCTTTGCCTCAGGCCACCCCTTTGTGAAGCCTTAAGAAAACAGTTTTCAAATGGAAATGAATGGGCATCACCTGTGGCTCTTTGCTTAATTGCTTCCAAAAGGGATGTGTCTGAATCAGCCTCGTGAACCTGTGTGAGGCTGCTGCTTAGATTCTTAACACCTGATGGATCTAAGGTAAGATTCCATGTGTGCTACAAATACAAAATGGTCAAAATAGCAGTCATTGTGTATGAAGTCTCTCGCCATCTTCTGTAAGGTTCCTGACCTCCATCCTGGCCTGCAAAGGCTAGACCATAGATGCTTGGGTTTTTTCATGACTCCCATTCATATAAAGAATTAATACCTGGCAGTCAGTAGGCCTCAAATTGGAGAAGTGGAGCAGTAATAAGGTCAGGCCTATTTGATCACTCCTGGTTCACAGGAAAGGTGTTTAGGCCACACTGACCTTAGGCAACATAGGGGCGAGGGAGCATATTTTGGACAGGGTCTTGGACTTCACCCCTTTTGGAAATGTCCAGCCAGAGGATTTGATGAGTGTCTACATGGAAGAAGACGAGGGCTATGTGAAAGTGTTTTGGTTTTAATTGTGGTCATTTGTGTGGCAGTTGGAAGACATAACTGTGTCTACCATGGCTTGAACTTTGGTGTGATTCCCCTTAGAGACTGCGTTCTGGACCTGACCTCAGAGAAGAATTGCCATGAATTGTGTTTGGATTTCAGGAGGCCACGCATGAGAGTCCCCATTGGAAACTGAGATATAGGCCCAGGTGGCTCTCCACAGAACACTGGGAATCTCAGCTACGATATCACATGATTTTATTCTGAAAGACTTGGCAACCATAGTTGAGATTCAAAACACACATGGACCTAGCATTGTAGACCTCAATGGGCCTGGCTTCATGTGACCTTTTGGCCACTCCATGGGAAGCCTTGCCTGTGAGAGTCCTCCAGAGCTTTCATTGAAATGAAATTCCTCACCATTTAATGGTTCCTGAAAGAATTGAAACTCACAGTGCATCCAACTTCATCCTTGAAAAATGGCTAGATAAATACCATGAAATTTTTGAAATTCTTATGACCAAGTGGCACTGAAGAACATTTGGATGTCCAGTTGCTGATCATGAGTGTACCAGAGAGTGCCTTGATTGACTGGGTTTCATGAAAATGGTGTAGAAGAAAGAATCCTGTATGTTGGCGCCTGCTGAGTAGTGACCCAGAGCTGTGGTGTGCAGTTGTGTCATAAAATATCTCTGGTGGGGCCAATTGGATCTGCCATTGACTTCCAAATGTCTTGTGGCAGACATGGTGCAGCCAGTAATCCCTATATGTCTGATCTCTTCATATAAAGGCATCTTGTTATATTTAGAGGTTTCAGGGCCGTGTTCAGAATCAGGTTGCAATGGTTGAGGGGGCAAGCTATGTGGGATATAAGCCTCATTGGTGGATTCTCCTGGAGACCCTGACCCACCACACGTGTGAGAAATCCCTCCATCACTGAGTCCCTGTTGATCTCCTTGTATTTCATGAAGCAAATACTAAACCCCCAGTGCAGCAGCAAGAAACACCATGAAATGTGGAAGATGCGCAAATGGCTTCACATACCACATGGGGAGACACTTAGCCTTCAGTGACAACAGTTTCCCTACAAAGAGAGAATTCTGCACTCCTGCCTCATGTTCATTGGAAAATAAGAAACCATGTCCTCCAGGTCACATAGATGCAGACCCAGCTCTGATGGTCTCACTACAAAGAAGCTAAAGCTCCTGACAACAACATATATTTCAAGTGCCCAAGGTCAGGGAGAGTTTCTCAATAAGTTTTAGGCCGGCAGAGCTCCATGTTTGTGAAGTGTTTACCTGTTTGACCAGGACAGGAGAAAAGACCACTGACTCCAATTAAAATCAAATTAAAGCAAGCTTATTATTTTTCCACTGGCTGAGCTGCCTATCCCTCTCAAAATGGCAGAAAAAAGACAGCAACCCAACCTTTCCTACAGCCCAGCTTTATAGTCCAGTAAGTTACACAAAAGGGGGGTTACAGATAACAGAACTCGGAGAAGCATCACGCTATTGCTAGTTTACAATTTTTTTTTTTTTGCTGGCCCCATCATCAGAATTTATGAGGACCATTAGAGACTCACGAGAGTCGTTGTCTGGCCAGAGAAGGCCAATATTTATGAAGTGTCACTAAATTTTCAGAGAGGGCTGCTATCTGGTCAGAGAGCCAGGCATGGGTGAGTTCAAGGCACGGACAGGCATTCCAAGCAGATTCAGAATTTGCAGTAATTTATAGGAAAGCAAAATTATCTTTTCATGACTTTGTGGCAAGATGGCTCCCAATTTTAATAAATGATCAGGTTGGGTTTATCATTCCCCCCCCATTTTTTTTTTGCTTTTTAATATTTTTTAAATTAATTTTTATTGTAGGTTGTTCAAAACATTACATAGTTCTTGATATATCATATTTCACACTTTGATTCAAGTGGGATATGAGCTCCCATTTTTACCCCATATACAGATTGCAAAATCACATCAGTTGCAGAACCATTGATTTACATATTGCCATTATGGTGTCTGTTGTATTCTGCTGCCTTTCCTATCCTCTACTATCCCCCCTCCCCCCTCCTCTCCCCTCTTCTCTCTCTACCCCCTCTACTGTAGTTAATTTCTCCCCCTTAAATTTTTCTCCTTTCCCCTCACTTCCTCTTTTATGTAATTTTGTATACCCCTGAGGGTCTCCTTCCATTTACATGCAATTTCCCTTCTCTCTCCCTTTCCCTTTCACCTCTCATCCCTGTTTAATGTTAATCTTCTTCTCATGCTCTTCGTCCCTACTCTGTTCTTAGTTACTCTCCTTATATCAAAGAAGATATTTGGCATTTGTTTTTAAGGGATTGGCTAGCTTCACTTAGCATAATCAGCTCTAATGCCATCCATTTCCCTCCAAATTCTATGATTTTGTCATTTCTTAATGCAGAGTAATACTCCATTGTGTATAAATGCCACATTTTTTTTTATCCATTCGTCTATTGAAGGGCATCTAGGTTGGTTCCACAGTCTTGCTATTGTGAATTGTGCTGCTATGAACATGGATGTAGCAGTGTCCCTATTGTGTGCTCTTTTTAGGTCTTTAGGGAATAGACCGAGTAGGGGAATAGCTGGATCAAATGGTGGTTCCATTCCGAGCTTTCCAAGAAATCACCATACTGCTTTCCAAATTGGCCGCACCAATTTTCAGTCCCACCAGCAATGTACAAGAGTACCCTTTTCCCCACATCCTCGCCAGCACTTGTTGCTGTTTGACTTCCTAATGGCTGCCAATCTTACTGGAGTGAGATTTGCAACAAAATGAAACTGAATCCCTTACTCTCGCCATGCACAAAATTTAACTCAAAGTGGATCAAGGAACTTGATATCAAATCAGAGACATGGCGTTTGATAGAAGAAAAAGTTGGCTATGATCTACATACTGTGGGGTCGGGCTCCAAATTCCTCAATAGGACACCCATAGCACAACAGTTAATAACTAGAATCAACAAAAGGGACTTACTCAAACTAAAAAGTTTTTTCTCAGCAAAAGAAACAATAAGAGAGGTAAATAGGGAGCCTACGTCCTGGGAACAAATCTTTACTCCTCACACTTCAGACAGAGCGCTAATATTCAGAATATACAAAGAACTAAAAAAATTAGACAATGAGATAACGAATAACCCAATCAACAAATGGGCCAAGGACCTGAACAGAAATTTCTCAGAGGAGGACATACAATCAATCAACAAGTATATGAAAAAATGCTCACCATCTCTAGCAGTCAGAGAAATGCAAATCATTCCCCCTTTATTAATGTGTCCCTTCCAAATTTTTGATAGGGTAGGGAAAGAGCAATGAGGGAATTTTAATCCCTCAGGTAACAGTCTCCAAATTTTTAGAACTCACCCAAAATTGGATTCCTGGTTTTACCTGACTTAATTAATTACTTATATTGATATTCTATTTATTTTTGGCTCCATAGTTGTAAGACAAGAGGCGTCACTCATTTTGGCTTCTTCTGAGCTGAGAGAGAGTGACGTGAGTGGGCACAGTATAAGGGACATGAGTTGCCTTTTAGAAGTCAGTTGAGGAACATGAGTTGCCTGTTAGAAATCAGTTCGTTTTGAAGTCTGGTTGGGGAAGAACAGGTTGTAAATTCATCTGGGGATGGGTTCTTCTGTGTGAGAAACAAGAACCATGAGTACTGAAAAAATGTTGCAGCAGCTGGAACATGTCACTGTATA
This sequence comes from Callospermophilus lateralis, assembly GCF_048772815.1. Lineage (NCBI taxonomy): Eukaryota > Metazoa > Chordata > Mammalia > Rodentia > Sciuridae > Callospermophilus > Callospermophilus lateralis. Next base: position 493,088 of record NW_027512421.1, on the reverse strand, counting down.
GAAGTTCCCTCAGCAGGCTTTAATATTCCCAGTTATCAGGACTGTCAACTTAATATTTAACATTTAGTGTTACAGTTATCCCTCTCCATAAGATACAGTTTAATGATTTAATATCATCTGATCTTGCAAAATCATTTTACTAGTATGACCTCTGTGTGTAATAGAGAAACCTTTAATTCTGTTACTCAGGGCTGGATAATCGTACTAGCAAACACCAACCCTACCTGTAGGTTAGGAATATCTGTAGGCCTTAAACTAAAAATTTCTGCCTCTGGCAGCTCCTCTTGATAGTCTCTTTTTATAGTTATCAGGCATTCCTTTCTGGGAATCCTTCTTTGTAGCCTCCAGTCTTACTTATTTTGGGAGGCTAACATAATGTGTATAAAAAATTATTATTATTATTAATATTATTATTTAAAATGCCCAGGAATGGCTGTATTTTGGTTTTAACTGTCTTTCCTAAGTGTTTATCATGAAACAGTCAAACTGACTTTTGTTTCTATCTATTGTTAACAGTCAGCTGAGCTTTTATGGGAGTCATTCCTGGGGAAACTTGAGAGGAGCTTCTCAGTTCTGCTAGTGCCATTTGCGCTAGGTGGGTCCAGGTCTTGCTTCACCATGTGGCTACCCTTGGAAGCATCAGGGATGTCTCCCTTCTCTGATGACTCTCCTCTTCTTAGCAAATGCACTGATTGGCTTTCTGTTCTCCAGGGGTCTCATTAATCTCCCTAATTGGGAAGATATGAGGCCCAGAGTTGCAAAGGTCTTTGAGAAGTCCCTTGTTCCCTGGATTCAGACTGACTCAGAGGGCAAGAGCCAAATATTGGTTTTCTTGTCCCTTTTCATGTAACTTTAATATAAATCCTAATCTTAATCATCCAGCAAATAAATTTTAACAGCCTTATATTAAGAGTACTGGGCTTTAATGTCTATAACTTTATAATTATTTATCTTTTTTATTAACTGGGATCTGTATTATTCTGTCTGTCTTGTAGGTGATGACTTATTATCTTAAATTAACCCATGTTGTGTTCTTAAAGCAACACTTCTGTAAAACACTAACAAGGAATCTTTAGATCACTTATAAGGAAATTACAAAATAAAATTTTTTAACAAGAGTAAAAATACTTAGTTCGTGTAATAGCTACCCTGAAGTTTTAAGCTGAGTTATACATTATATCCCCTGTTTGAGATCCTAGAAATCTTGACAGAAAAAAAAACAACTTTTGAACATAACTTTAAATGAAATAATATCTGACCTACTGCTTTCGTAGTCATTCTCACATATAGTAAGATGGGACACAGAGCCTTATCTCAGGTAAGGCAGGGCTCTTTATAAAACTTAAGTGTTTTACTTCTAAAGATGATCTTTGTTTTTTTAAATATCATTTTACAAAGATTACATATATTATTTGAGGTCACATGAACATTAGTTAACACCATATGATATCACATTTAAAACATGAATTTAAGAAAGGCTGAAAGTTTTTAAACTTTATATAGATTAGACTCTCATTAACATAAAAATACATTTAAATTGTTCCCCAATGTAAAAAGTAACATACAACTTTACATATCTTATTGATAAGAAGTAAATGAATGCCCAATATATTTTTTTACCATACAACTTCAGAACACCAGCTTGAAATAATGCTCTTTTAAAGTTTCTACCTTACAGATTCGTATACCTGAAAGATATGAGCACATTAATAGCATCACAATTACATTGAAGTTTCTACATTAACCAAGTTTAGCTTTTAAATAAATGGCAGTACAGTGCTCTAAAATAACAGTTCTTATTTAATCAGTTGTTTAATTTTTATGGTTGCTTGCTCTAGAAAAAATAAAACTTAATAAACACAATGTTATGGGTAAACTTATGTTTTAAGAATTTTTTGTCTCTTTAACACATGACTGATTATTACAATCTTATACAGACATTAGTACAAACTTATACAGACCTTAGTAAATCAATCAGATATCTAACAAAAGTACTCATGAATGAGTAATCCCATATCAAATTTACTTTACTTATTTATCAATATATTAGACAAATATATTGAACAGTGTAAACCATTTTTTTGTTGAAGGAAAAGTCTTAGAACCAAGGCATATTAGAACATTTGTAGACATTAATATTTTATTAGATTTTTGAACACCTAGAAAAACTTGTAAGCTTAAATTTAAAGACATTTATTTTTATCTCTTTATCCAATTTAAATTCAACTATTTAAATCACTTGAATTAAAGATCTTTGGATCCACTTTTTAAAATTTGTTTTTATGAGCGTTTTTGTTTTAATGAGTGCTCTTTATAAATGTTAATTTGTGTATCATATATATGATATACGGACATATGAATATATAGACATACAACACATAACAAAATTGTGCACATATAATAATAGTAAAGGCCTTGTAGCTTTTCCAGGTGAAATATCCATTGCAATGTTTCAAAAACTACACAGTTAGTCAAAGATAGAACTGGTCAGAAAAACATCATCCTAGGTCTTTAGGATCAAAATCATGAGCTCAAAAAAAAAAATAAAGAATCTAAGGAAAAAATAAGAGTCCTAGAAAAATTGACAGGCCATTAATTAGTAAATACCATACAATTTAATTTTTTTTAGGCCTCAGATCACTCTCCTACTGAGCTTGCAGGCCTCTTTCATTTGCCATTCAACATAAGTCCTGGCTGAGGTCTGGAAGGAGCAGGAAAAAGCTGCTATTCTGAGCAGACACCTCAGGCCTAAGGCATTTCAACCATAATTTTCAGGTTCAGATGTTGAAAATTATAATACAATTTTAAGACAAAATTCACAAAATTTTATGATACAAGTTTAAGACACAGTTTACAAAATTTTACATCTTTATATCTTGTTTTGTCAACAGATACCATACTATGATTTACTATCCTTGTCCAAATTAATGCACTGGTAGACACAGTGACATTTTCCCAGGCTACCCAATTAAAAATTGGTGAAAAAAAAGCCTGAATGATTGGGAAGTTACTTGCCAACTTGGAAGTAGAGTTCTCTAGTTTTCCATCCTAAGTATTTAAGTTCTCTGGCATGAATTATCTGAAATCATAAACTAAACAATTTCCTAAACCCGACTTTTAACTGCAAGATTGTGCAATGCTTCAAAAACCCATTCAGATGCCAGATTGTTACAATAAAACATCATCATTTAGATACACATTCAGCTAAGATCATTCCCAAGAAATGATTTATAATATCAACACATTATTGCACATGTCTTAAAGGGCCAGAAACAAAGACACAAGACAGACTGAAAGGAGCTCCAGACTATGGCTTACAGACAGAAGCCTTTAAACCAGAGCAGATAAGAGAAAAATCTCCTACACCAGTGGCACCATAGATTTTCCCACAAGGGAACCAGATGTTTTCACAGAGGGACAACCTGAAATGTAAAATCAAGGGTCTCCATGGTGACTTTACTGTATTTAGTGTCCCCGTTTTCTTTTTCTCTTTTTTAAGAAAACAGAGATGGCAAAATCCTTACAGTGCAGGGAAGGAAGAAGGTAATTCTCTGAAGCAACAGGGCTTGGGCAGCTGCTGGAAGTCCCTCAGTCCCTCCTTTCACTTACAGGATTAGCTCCTCTTGTTCGGTTCCACCCCAAGCACGCTCCGTCTCCTAACATTTCAGTAGTCAGCTCTCAAAGAGTTCCGGGGTGTGGGGGGTACCAAAAATTGTAACTTAAAGTTTGGTTCCTGATTTTGAAGCCAATTAATACCAATTTAATAATGAGGACAGGGTTTGAGAAAAAGAAAAAGGGAGATTTACTGCTTTGCTAACAAAGGAGAAAAACAGGGGTCTCTGCCCAATGGTTGTGATTCTATCGATCTGAAGGGACAAGGGGTTTTAAGGAGTTTCACGTGTTAACCTGGGAGATACTCAGTTCTTAGGTCCCCAGCAGGCATTGCCCTCTGCAGTGGGTGTGCTCCAGGCAGCCAGCTAGGGGTTTCTCTCATCCTGCTTAACAAAGGGTATTAAAGTTCATCACAGTTCTTTAAAACACAGTCCAAATGGGTGTCAGTTTACTTGCTTTATTACCCATTTTCAGTTAAGTTTTACCACAGAAATCACACAACAAAACACACTAAAACAAACCAAAAAAAAAAAAACATATGAAACACAGAACAAAACACACAAAAAAAACAGAAAACCAGCGCAGAAACAGAAAAACAGAGGAACTATGTAACGTCTTGCTAAAGCTCTGGGATAGGAGCTCCTGCGTGCCCATTGGCACCTCTCTATGCTTTCAGAGAAATTCCCTACAGAACATAACAGAGGACAGAATGATTCTCGTTACTGTACCAGACAGGAGTATATGTGTGTCTCCCCAGGACACCACTCTGTCATCAGAAGAGATCTCCCTTAACCGGATATCAGATGTTATATAGGCGCCACTTACCTATGGAGGCCTCCTCCACCATGTGCTTGCTAATAGTTTTAGGGCGGTGGTTCACTGCAGTGCTCCCTGGACCAAAATCTCACACCAAGGCCTTGGAAATTGCCTCTCCATGCCGGAGCCCTGGAGGGAAGGCCAGCTTCAGAATTTCCAGTAGTCTGGTCTTGTGATCTATTGGGGCAGGGTCATCTCGATGGGAAACTACAAAATATTACACCAGGATGCAAGAAAAGACCACTGACTCCAATTAAAATCAAATTAAGGCAAGCTTACTATTTCAAAGTGGATCCAAAGATCTTTAATTCACGTGATTTAAATGGTTCAATTTAAATTGGATAAACAGATAAATATAAATGTCTTTAAATTTAAACTTACAAATTTTTCTAGGTGTTTAAAAATCTTATAAAATATTAATGTCTACAAAAGGTCTAATATACCTTTGTTCTAGGACTTTTTCTTCAACAACAACAAAAAAAATGGTTTAAACAGTCTCTTACTCTAAGCCATTTTCTACCATCAATGGACCCTTCAGGGGGAAACCATGGACACAATTCTCCTATGTATGAAAAGAATAATTTTAAGTCCTTTTTCTTAACATGTGCCCCCTATGTCTTGCGGGCCTCCTTGAGGCCTGACAAAAACAAATCATGTGACGAAACTGCTTGTCCCATGGTGGGTCACTCACCATGTGTCATCCCCACTCTCCTCCTGGATCTGTCTTTCGGTGGTGTCTGCTGAGGCAATCGCAAGCTCCACTTTTTTAAGTCTTCCCTGAGGACAGGTTTCCCCATCAGTCAAAGGCTCGAGCCCCTATTGATCCTCAGGCAGAGGATCAAAAGGCATCTGTCATGATGGCCTTCATTGGGCAAGCTGCCCTGGATATTAAAAGAAAGTTACAACTCTTAGAGGGATCACAAGATATGACTTTGGGAGATTTAGTCAGAGAAGCCGAGAAAGTATAATATATGAGAGAAACAAAGAGAAAGAAAGGGAGCAAAGGGAAGATTAGAGATGCAAAAGACAGACTAAGGCATTGACTAAGGTCCTGGTGACAACAATAAATAGGCCAGAAATTAACAAACAGGAAGACAGGAACGGAAACCTGGGCGCACGCCAGAGGCCACAATGGAGTTTAACTCAGCATTAAAAAATGAAAAAATCATAGAATTTGCAGGGAAATGAATGGCTTTAGAGCAGATTATGCTAAGTGAAGGAAGCCAATCCCTAAAAATCAAATGCCAAATGTCTTCTTTGATATAAGGAGAGTAACTAAGAACAGAGTAGGGATAAAGAGCATGAGAAGAAGATTAACATTAAACTGGGATGAGAGGTAGGAGGGAAAGGGAGAGAGAAGGGAAATTACATGGAAATGGAAGAAAACCCTCAGGGTTATACAAAATTACGGACAAGAGGAAGTGAGGGGAAAGGGAAAAATACAAGGGGGAAAAATAAATTACAGTATAGGGGGTAGAGAGAGAAGATGGGAGGGGAGGGGAGGGGAGGGGGCATAGTAGAGGATAGGAAAGGCAGCAAAATACAACAGACACTAGTATGGCAATATGTAAATCAATGGATGCGTAACTGATATGATTTTGCAAACTATATACTGGATAAAAATGGGAGTTCATAACTCACTTGAATCAAAGTGTGAAATATGATATATCAAGAACTATATAATGTTTTGAACAACAAACAACAAAAGTTAAAAAAACACATGGAGAACTATTTCAACAAAAAATTGACTAGATTTATAACTCCAATTCTACATAATGCAAAAGGCAAGTCCAATTATACACCATGCCTCCTCTGAAATACTTGTATGTCTATTCATTTTGGGTTATTTTTCTCCATTATATTAGGATTAGGAGTCAGAATATAGAGTCTAGTAGGGTATGGGTTAGTGGGAGTGATTCAGTATTTCGAATGAAAATTAGGAAAATGAATCCAATGTTTATGCAAATATGTGCTAAAATAATCATCCCACTCTAATCAAGAACAATGCCTTGACATTACCTTCGCCCCAAGTTAGACACAATTAGAGGAGAAGAGTTAGAAAATCTATGAATACTTATCTGGAATGGAATATGCTCAGGAGTTCAAAACTTTGGGGGTGGTAGAAGAGTTTCCAAAAGTAAGGGACACGGTAAACACTTCACAAACATGGTGCTCTGCTGACCGGAAGACTTATGAGAAACTGCCTCTGAGTTTGGGCACTGGAAATATATGTTGTAGTCAGGAGCTTTAGCTTCCTTTGCAGTGAGACCATCAAAGCTGGGTCTGCATCTATGTAACCTGGAGCACATGTTTTCTTATTCTTTAATGAACATGAGGCAGTAGTGCAGAATTCTCTCTTTGTATGTAAACTGTGGCCAATGGGGGCTAAGTGTCTTCCTGTGTGGACTCTGAAGCCATGTGGTCATCCTCCATTTTTTATGGTCTTTCTAGCTGCTGCAATGGGAGTTTGGTGTTTGCTTCACGAAATACAAGTAGTTCAACTGGGACACAGTGCTGGAGGGAGTTCTGTCATGTGTGGTGGGTCAGGGTCTGCCAGGAGAATGCACCAACCAGTCTTATATCCAACATAGACTTCCCGCTTGTCCCTAGCAACTTGATTCTGAACATTGCCCTGAAACCTCTCCATATAACAAGATGCCTTTACATGAAAGGGTCTGCTGGCTGCACCATGTCAGTCAAAAGCCATTTGGAAGCCAATGACACCAACACAGATGTTTAATCACACACCTGCCCACCACTGTTCTAGGCCCACTACTCAGCAAATTCCAACTTACTGGCATCTCTGTTCTACACCATTTTCATGAAACCCAGTGATTCAAGGCACTGTCTGGTACACTCATGATCAGCAACAGGACATCCAAAGGTTCTCCAGTGCCACCTGGTCATGGGAATTTCAAAAATTTCATGGTATTTATCTAGCCATTTTTCAAGTATCAAGTTGGATGCACTGGTTTTTCAATTCATTCAGGAACCATTAAATGGTGAGGATGAAAGCTCTGGAGAACTCTAAAAGGCAACGCTTCCCAACGAGTGGCCAAAATGTCACATGAAGCCTGACCCATTGATGTCTACTCAATGTGAGTTCAATATGTGTTTTGACTCTTTACTATGGTTGCCATGTCTTTCAGAATAAAATCGTCTTATATCCTGGTGGAGATTCCCAGTGCACTGTGGAAAGACACCCTGAGACTAGATCTCAGTTTCCAAGGGCGACTCTCATGTGTGGCCTCCTAAAATCCCACCAAAATTAATGGCAATACTTCCCTGAAGTCAGTTCCAGAACTCAGTCTCTAAGGGGAATCACACCAGAGTTCAGGTCCAGGTGTACCCAGTCATCTCTTCCAACCAGCACACAAATGACCACAATTAAAACCAAAACACTGCCACATGGCCCTCATCATCTTCCATATAGACACTCATCGTAACCTCTGAATGGAATTTTCTATGAGGGGCGAAGCCCAAGACAGTTTCCAAAATAAACTCCCTTGCCCCTCATTTGCCTAAAGTCAGGGTGACATAGACACCCTTCCTGTGAACCAGGAGTGATCAAATAGGCCTGCCGTTAATACTGTTCTGATTCTCCAATTTAATCCTACTGATTGTCGGGTATAAATCCTTTATGTGAGTTGGAGGCAATAGAACACCCAAGCACACATGGGATCTTTCTTTAGATCTATCACCTTCTGAGAATCAAAGCCCCAACCTCACACAGGGCCAAGAGGCTGATTCAGACACATCTCTTTCCAAAGCAATTAAGCAAAGATCCACAGGTGATGCCCATTCATTTCCATTTGAAAAATGTTTTCTTCAGGCTTCAGAAAGGGGTGGCCTGAGGCAAATACCTTCCTGACATTCAGGGCAACATAACCATAGGTAAGCAAATGGGCCAAAGCAAGGTTTTTAAACTGAGACTTTACTGGTTACACTGATATCTGAGTTTTCTGAGATGTTCCCATTCCCTTCAGCTATCCATTACATGGCCATGTAACAGATTTTGGAGGTGGTACATATCTTGGCCACAAAACCATGAGCCTATTCTGGAGAGAGGCCAGAAATCAAGATGTGTAGAGGACCTTAGGAAGATAGTAGGTGTTGCCCATCCATAAGGCAAGCCACAGTCCATTTATAAAGTGGGCAGGATGAATGCTGGGAAGCTTCCAACTAGACAGGAAACCTCCATTGATGCATTCTCTTTTCTAAAGACTACAACCACGAACACAGTGGATACACAGACATAGAAACACTCGCCTTGCCAAACGACTTCCTAGAAACAGTCAACTCCAAACCATACAAACCACCATTCCTACCTATTTTCAGAACATGAGACAAAACCACAAACTCACATCCACATCCACAAAAGCACCTCCTTCCCCCAAGTAGGTCTGTGACTATCTGGAGTGTCCTCTGACTGGTGGGCCATACTATGTTGCCCCAAAATGGCCTGGCCTGTCTCAGATCTGTTCTTCTTGGCCCACTCTACGAAGTTGTCAGCAGGCAGCATTGAGCCAATACCTGCTATCTAGGGAAAGGCCCCTTTTCTGAGCTCTACTGGCATTTGGCCATCCTCATATCATTAGGTACCAAGAAAGACTGACTCTGTCCTTGGTAAATCCAAACAAGTTCGACCACTGGGACTGGGACTGGGACTGGCTCTGGGTGCCTGGCTTCTTGGATCCCAATTTCAGAGAGTTACATCACCAACGAAGTTAGGTAGGTCACCTCCTTCAGGAACTGAATGAGATCACTGCCTTGGCAACCACTTTGTCCTAACAGTTGCTTTCATGGGTCTCATGAGATGGAGGCTGCCCCTACTTCCTGTGACACTTTGACAAGTTTGAATGGTATATCAACAATGGCCACCCGGGAACACCTCTCCACGCAGGTCTGGTTTGGTCCATCTTCTCTACATTAAGAAAAGAGAGGCTGATTCATACACATCCCTTCGTTATCACAAGGTGTTTGCCATGGAAGATGGCTTTTGCTCTCTCAGGTCCTTCATAGCTGCCTACATCTTCTCCAGGGATCATTTCTGCATAAAAATTTGAGGTTCTCAGCAGGTGTAAGATCCCCTACATTCCTGTATTGTAAGATGAACTCTGTCCCTGCTCTTTTGTAATGTTAGATTGAGGCAACAGTGTATGGTTAGGGATAATAACAGGATCGATTTGGTTTAGGAATCATTCTGTGGGATGAATAATGGTATTGGGAACCTGCAATATTTATAGGAATACAGAGGTGAAATATAAGTATGTAAAAAGAAATCTAGGTGAGATTTGAAGCTCAGAAGTGCATTGGGCAATTGATTGCGATACATAGCTTTAAATTACGTTCTGCACACATGTCTCAGATAAGTCGATATACAATGCCATAGGACTTGTACCTTGGATGATTGAATGTAGAGGAGAACATCCACTCAAACAGGGATAATCAATAGGATCAGGAAGATAGTCGGTAGATTTTGGAACAAGGGTGAATTTAGTATTTGTACCAAAAGTTCTTTAGCAATTGGGTTTTGGTTAGAGAGTGAATATCAATGTCAGCACATGTGAAGGGTCAGTCACAATGATGAACTGGGGAAAATATGTAGGAAAGCCGATATCAATAGAGACATTAGGAAAACAGGCAAAGTACAGGGTGAGTGATAGTATTAGACATTTTCAACAGTTTTGAGGTTGAATATATTAGGAAGAAACAAATATGTAGTCACCGATAGGATTGACATTTGAGAGCGTTATGCAAGCTGGACATGGATGTTTTTAGTAATCCATGTTCAGTGTCCATTTAGGCTTTGGTACAATCACACGTGTGAATTTTGCATTTTGCGTCCAGAATATTACTGTGATAACATGCATATTTAGATCAGGTGACATGAGTATTTCTTCCTCTATTACTGGGAGCAATATTTTGAAAACGTATAAATTAGTATTGGGGGTACAAAGAGGTGTACCCTGTGTCTATGAATATAGATAATGCATGAATAGACCATACTGTGAATAAATAATATAACTGGTTCCACTTTAAATCATGGATTGAATTGATATCAGAAAATATATAAGAAATCTTATATTGATATACAATCATTCATTCCAAACAGTTATACATCTAATTGTGAAATGATAGTTATGGTTTATCATGAAGGGTGTGTGAGTTTTGCTTAAACAATTATAAAGAAAATCGGAAATAATATGTTTGGAAAGAAGTCTCACGAATAGACCAGTTAAGAAACCTGGAGTAATGCATGTGTTCTGAAGCAGGAAGTGATTGAAAGTGAAACAAATGCCTATAAATTTGCCAACTTGTGCAAGAAATATATACCCTCTGATGTGCATAAACTGAAGAAATAGTAATGTACCAGTGTTGAATAAAAATGAACATCAAAATACAAATCATGTCCCATAAGAGTCTACTTGCATTACTGTTAAACTGGGGCAGTTACTGTAGAAATATTAGGATAATGCCGCAGTCTTGCTGGGCACAATCAGGAGCCACTTGTCAAAAGAAACTAACTTTATTTTTAAAACCACACACGCCAAACAAAACAGCCTCTCAGGAAAAACCCTCAGAGCCCCAAATGCCACCACTGGCTTCCCAAAAGCCTCTTCCTCCCACACAAGCCTCTCTCCACCTCCCACAATTCTCCTGCTCTTGAGGCCGATTGGCTAGGTCATGTGGGCAAAGCCAAATAAGTCCCCTAATGAGCAACTCCGTGGTCTGAAAGGGCAGGGAAACAGCCCAATGAGCATCACCGCAGAGGAGCCAATCAGCTAGATGTTGCTGTGAGCCAATCATCAGCCAGCAGCTGGAAGTTTGCTGGCTTCTGGAATTTTGCTGGGGCCCCTTCGGATGTGGCTCTCAACATCTCCCCCTTTCTGTTTAAACAACACACATGTGGCTTAGGGACAGTGCCTGCCTTAGGTTGTCCAATAGTACATATGGTCCTTACCCGTTAAGTTAGTACCATTGCAATTGGATCTTACCCATCACTGACTACCGGTCCAGTTTACAGCAACACCTGTGGAGAGGTCTTTGTACCACCGGGTGGTGGTGAGGTTCTTTGCCTCACCTCTAATGGCCCCCAAACATTAGCTGGACGATAATGACACACAGAAGAGAGGAAGATACACCAAGCCAATTGACGGCTCCTTTTGGAAAAATTGTACCACCGATGACATCATCAGCAAATATACCCGAACACTACCACAAGTCGCTGCACAAACAGGTAGTTTACAATGCATACAGGAGAGTTCTCAATGTGTCTAGGCAAGTTCTGCAAGCATTTCAGTGATGGCTATTGCAGAAGCTGTAGATTGGTTTTATCTTTGATTTCACCAGCACTGGGATGAAGATAGGAATTCTGGCAATAATGGCTAAAGAAAAATTATGTAACATTCCAGAAGGCACTGAAAGAAAACAATTTTCTTAACTATTTACATTGTCTTGAAGATAATTATTAAATATAATGAAAAGGAAAGGTGAAAGAAATGAAACAGATCTGTTAACCTCCTTTTTTTCAAATTTTAAAACAAACCTCAACAGCTCTTTACCCAATTTAAATTAAACCATTTAAATAATGTGAATAAAAAAATATTTGGATCCATTTTTTTTATGAGCGCTCATCATATATCATATATGGACATACGAACATTCAAACATATAACACAAAACACAAGTGTGCACACATAATATAATACATACAACACATAACCTAATAGTAAAGGCCTTATAACTTTTTACACGTGAAATCTCCATTGCAATGTTCAAAAACTCTTTTGTCAAAAAATAGAACTGATCAGCAAAACATTAAACTAGGTCTGTATGAGCTCAAAAAACAAAATAGAATGTGGGAAAGGGCAATAATAAAATAGATAATGAAAAAAGCATCCTGGTTCTATCTCAGATGTAAGGATAGTCAAACTGGAATTTTGGATATCAGCTGATAAGGCCTTGAGTCAAATCATCTTCTTTTTGGATGTGCCCTGATATGTCTTATAAAGAATAGATCTTTTCTGTCCCAGATTAGAGTTTTTATATTGGAAAGTAAAGAGAAAACAGTAGAGAAAGGAGAAATCTTACCAGCAACTTTAAGGGATACTATAGCATTAACTATATACTGACTATCGGAAAATAAATTAAATACAGAATATTTAAATATCTCAAAAGCTTGTAATACTGCATTAAGCTCTACCTTTTGAGCTGATTGTTTGGGTACTAAAAATTTATAAGTTTTATCAGGTATAACTATTGCTGCTGTACCATTATTTGATACATCAGTGAATATATTTGAAGCATTCATGATAAGTGTTTTTCTTCTCAATTTTGGAAAAATTACAGGATGCGATGACCAAAAAGACAATAAAGGGTTAGATGGTAAGTGGTTATCAAATGAAACATTAGATTGGACCATGATTATTGCCCAAGTATTTAACTCATTAGCTAACTCATCAATTTGATTCAGAGTACATGGAGTAAAAATTTTATTGGAAGAAATTCCAAACACTCCCTTTGCTGCTTTAATTCCTTTGAGTATTAATTATCCTAAAGCCTCAGGATACCTAGTAAGAATAGTGTAAGGAGAATAAGATAAATGTATCCATAATAATGGACCTTCTTGCCAAAATACTCCTGTAGGAATATTTTTTGTTGGTAGTACAATAAATAATAAAGGCAAACTTATATCAATTCTATCCAAATGCATATTTTCCATATATGTTTCATTGATTTTTAATGCCTTTATTGCTTCAGGTGTTAACATGCGGGGTGAATTTTTATCTGATAGACCTTTTAGGATATCAAATAAAGGTCCCAACTCTCCTGTTGGTATACCTAGATAAGGCCTTATCCAATTAATGTCTCCTAATAACTTTTGAAAGTCGTTATGTGATTTGAGTTGATCTACTCGTATTTGAATTTTTGGTGGACTGACCATGGTTGAGGATAACAGAACTCCTAAATAATTAATTGGAAAATTTAATTGTACTTTATCTATTGCTATCTCTACATTATAATTTTTAATAAGTTTGTAAGTGTGGCATAACTTTCTAGCAATGTGTTTTTAGCTTTGTGTGCTAATAATACATCATCCATATAGTGAAATATTTGTGTTCAGAATTTTGATTTCTAAGTGGCTGGATTACTTTGTTAACATAAATATGACACATAGTTGGGCTGTTAGCCATCCCTTGAGGGAGTACTTTCTATTCATATCTCTGATCAGGACCTTCATGATTCAGTGCAGGGATAGTAAAAGCAAAACCTGGACTATCCTTAGGATGAATTATAATTGAAAAAAAAACAATATTTAATATCTATAACTAAAACATACCAGGTTATTGGCAAAGCAGACAATCCCTGATTGAGCAGGTCCCATAATAACCATCTCATTATTAATGGCTCTAAAATCTTGCAATAGTCTCCATTTACCAGATTTCTTTTTGATGACATAAATGGGAGTATTTTGGGGATATACAGTCGGTTGTATATGTCCTTCTGCTAATTGTTGTTTTACCAGGTCATGGACTGCTTGTATCTTTTCTTCAGTCAGGGGCCACTGAGGAACCCATACTGTCTTTCTGATTTTCAGGTAATTTTTATTGTCTCAGTGGCCCTTTCTGAAAATCCAACCCATGTCTCTCTGTTCCTTGATCTATTTGTATTGGTGCTGCTATGACTTATTCTTGTTTTTCTAATCTTTTTTCTTTCCTAAAACCTTGTCTAGTCATAATAGTGGCTGCATTTTGGTTGATGTTATTTGTTAATGTCAAACCTAATTGATCTAGGACATCTCGTCCCCATAAATTTATGGGAAGATGATCCAATTCATATGGCTGTATAGTTCCTTCACATCCTTTAGGATCATTCCTATCTAATACCATTTTACTTCTATGGGGATTAGTCGCCACTTATAGGCCTCGAAGCGTTTGAGTGGCTTGTTGTAATGGCCAATGTTTTTGCCATTCTTGACGAGAGATGATGCTAATGTCTGCACCTGTATCCAGTAGCCCATTCAATTCATGCCCTTGAATATTTAGTTTTAGCATGGGGCGAGAATCTAAATTTAAAGAAAGCATAGCCAAATCTACACCTGTGGAGCCTAATCCCTTGGAACATCTTTCTACAGTACGACTGGAAAATTTATCATATAGGCTGGGTATTATTAGTAACTGTGCTATTCTATCTCCTTGTGAAATTACTGATATGTCCTTTGGAGAACTGGCTATAATTTTTATTTCACCTTCATAATCGGGATCAATCACCCCAGGACTTATCATAAGTTCTTTTAGAGTAGAAGAGCTGCATCCCAATAATAAGCCCATGGTTCCTTTGGGAAGAGGTCCTTTTACCCCTGTGGGAATGATTTGAACTCCCATCTCTGGAGTTAGTACTGATCTGGCAGAGGCGCAGATGTCCAACACTGTGCTCCCTCTGGTTTGTCTGATGAGGGATCTGATGGACAATGTGTCCTGGGCACTACCCTGTTGGGGTTGCTGGGTTCCTCCAGTGCTCTGTATATTTGTGGTTTGGGGCCCCGGAGCATTGGAACCCCCTGTCCATTTATTTGGCAATTGAGCCCAATGCCTTTCTCCCTGATATCGTGGATAAACACCTGGTCCTTGTTCATTTTTTGATAATTGAGTACCCTCTATGGTGGTTTGAGAACAGCACTCATTAGCCCAATGTCTCCCTCTATGGCATTGTGGCCAAATACCTGGTATTCTACTCCTTTGATACCTAATATTGTTAAACCCTCCTTCTATGGGCCAATTCCTTTTAAAATGTCCTGTTTCTTCACATTGGTAGCATGTTCTTGGTCTGGCATCTAAAGCCTGTTTTACTGTAGCTGCCATGACTTGCTCTTGTTCATTAATGTATCTGGCAACTAAAGCCTGTTTTACTGCAGCTGCCATGACTTGCTCTTGTTCATTAATGTCTCTACATAATTAAATCAATGTGTTTAAATCTTCATTTTTCCATGGTCTAATGATATCTCTGCAACAACGATTCGCTTGCTCATAAGCCAGTTGTTTTAGTAATGGCATTGCTTGTTCTGTATTCCCAAAAACTCTGGTAGCTCTTTGAATAAGCCTATCTACAAATTCAGCATAAGGTTCATTAGCTCCTTGTATTACCTTAGATAATTGACCTTGTAAACCTCCATGTTCTTGTAAAGTCTTCCATGCCTTAATTGCATCTACACCAATTTCTGCACATACACCATGATCATATGCAATTTGCTGCGGCTGATCTTCATAAGGTCCCTTTCCTAACAACATATCTAGATTTCTCTGAGGATAACCAGCTCCTGCATTTCGCCTAGCTGTCTCCTTTCAACATTCCTCATTGGCAACCTTCCATAACATGCATTGTCCTCCATTTAGCACAACATTACACATATTAGCCCAATCCACTGGCTTCATGTTCAAGTTGTTAATGGATTCGACCATGATTACATTGAAGGGTGCTTGAGGACGATAGGTTGTTACAGCCTCTTTTAGCTGCTTCACTGTTTTGAAATTTAAAGCATGGTAAACACGCTGCCCTCCTCCCTCAAATACAGGGCATGTTAATATTTGAGATCTTGTCTCAGGATCCTAACTATCAACTGCGGGAGTTGGGGGCCTCCCAGCATAAGAAAGTGGCCTTGTTAGTTGGACACTTATGTCATCTGGTGATAGAAAGGTGTTAGTAGCAGTCTCCTGTTGTAAATTTCCCCTGATGTTTTTTACTGTTTTACACTTTCTTTCTCTGTCTAACTAGCTTTAGAGGCCTTCTTTTTTACTTGAATTTTTTCCTCTGTCTGACTAGTTCAAGAGACGTTCTCTTTTACTTGAATAGTTTCCTCTATCTGACTAGCTCGAGAGACCTTCTCTTTTACTTGAATTTTTTCTTCTGTCTGACTAACTTGAGACACCTTCTGTTTTACTTGAATCAATATGTCTTCTTCTTCCTCTACCATTGACTGAACTGAAGGCTTTGAACTAAGCAAACAAGATATGAATGTCCACAATGGCAATGTGCCAACTGGCAGAATCCCTGGGCTTTTCTTTTCTATTCTTTTTAAATCTGCACCATGATGGTTCCATTGTGATATATTTAACAACTCCTCCTTAAAAAGCCATGGTCTACATTTTTGTATTGTATCAACAATTGCCATGACTGCTCTTGATTTTACTGGGATGCCTCCTTCCTCTAACAATTTACTTAACACTTTTTTGGTTTGTTTTTTACTAATTTTTGATCCCATATTTCTACTATAATACAAACCAACAAGATAACACCAAACAAAAAAAGAGATAGAACGAAATAAAAATGGAACAACAAAAAATTATTATAGCCTTTTTCCCTATCTGTTCCTCAGACACAAATAGTTTTTCCTCAGATGTGAGCAGTTTTTCTTCCATCTCACTCATCTCCAGGGACAGGCAACTTAAAACAAAATAGGAATCATAAAATGGCTACCCATCCTCTCGCCCTGCCCTCAAGAGCGAGCAGTTTACCTTATCAGTTACCCTCAGTCGCTCCCCATATGAGCCACCAAATGCCGCTGTCTGGCTGGGCACAATCAGAATCCACTTGTCAAAAGAAACTAACTTTATTTTTAGAACCACACACGCCAAGCAAAACAGCCTCTCAGGAAAAATCCTCAGAACCCCAACTCCCAACACCAGCTTCCCAAAAGCCTCTCCCTCCCACAAAAGCCTCTATCCACTTCTCACAATCCTCCTGCTCTTGAGGCAGATTGGCTGGGTCACGTGGGCAGAGCCAAAAAAGTCCCCCAATGAGCAGCTCCATGGTCTGAATGGGCAGGGAAACAGCCCAATAAGCATCACCGGAGAGGAGCCAATCAGCTAGATGTTGCTGGGGCTGCTGTGAGCCAATCATAAGCTGGAAGTCTGAAAGGCGGGGAAACATCTCAATGAGCATCTCCAATGAGCATCACCACAGAGGAGACAATGAGCTAGAAGTTGCTAAGGCCGCTGTGAGCCAGTCATCAGCCTGCAGCTGAAAGTTTGCTGGCACCTGGAAGTTTGCTGTGGCCCCTTCGGCTGTGACTATCAACAGGATACGTATGCACCATTCACTGAAGTTAGTTTTCAGTAATAGAAAACAAATATGAATTTCAGGTGGATGAATATTTCCGAAAATAATCTTGTGAAAAGTTGATTATAAATCCACATACTTGAACATGAATGAATTTAGGGAGTGTAAATAAGACACATATATTTCATATTTTGAAAAATCTGGAGAGTGTGTATGTGTGTATACACACACACACACACACAAATTTTAAAATGTAGCAACATATATGCCATGAAATATACATCATTCACAGATCTAAAAATATTCAATTTACTTAACAGGGATTTATGTATAATGTTGTTCTCCTAGGAAGCTCACCCATAGGTTCAATTTTCAGTTCCAACAGCATCTAGGAGGAGTGATCTCTTCTCAAAATTTGTATCTGCCAAATCAGCTACCGCACAAAAATATACACGTGATAAAAGGTAGGATTCTTTATGTGCATATAAAATAGATGTGCTGAATAGTCTACAGTGAAAGGGAGACAGGAATTCACATATTTGTTAACTTTAAAAACACATGGAGGACTATTTCAATTAAAAATTGACTAGAATTATAACACCTACTTGCAAAAGGCAAGTCCAAATATATACCATGCCTTCTCTGAACAGCTTCTATTTCTTTTCTGTTAGGATTCTTTTTCTCCATCATATTAGGATTAGTAGTCAGATTCTAGTACAGTATGGGTTAGTGTCAGGGATTCAGTATTTCAAATGGAAAATAGGAAAATGAAATCCAATGTGTATGCAAACATATGCTAAACAAAAATCTTTCCACTCTCATCCAGAAAAATGCCTTGACATTACCTTCGCCCCAAGTAAGACACAATTAGAGGAGAAGAATTAGAAAATCTGTTAATACATATCTGGAATGGAAAATGCTCAGGAGTTCACAACCTTGAAGGTGGTAGAGGAGTTTCCAAAAGTAAGGGAAAGGGTAAACACTCCAGAAACATGGAGCTCTGCTTGCCTAAAGACTTCTTGAGAAACTGCCTCTGAGTTTGGGCACTTGAAATATACGTTGTTGTCAGAAGCTTTAGCTTTCTTTGTAGTGAGACCATCAAAGCTGGGTCTTCATCTATGTGACCTGGAGGATGTTGTTTCTTATTTTCCTAATGAACATGTGGCAGCAGTTCTGAATTCTCTCTTTGTAGGTAAACTGTGGCAACTTGGGGCTAAGTGTCTCCCTGTTTGGACTGTGAACCCAGTTGGTAATCCTCCAGTTTTCGTGGTGTTTCTTGCTGCTGCACTTGGAGTTTGGTATTTGCTTCTTGAAATACAAGGATTTCAACTGGGGCACAGTGCTGGAGGGATTTCTGTCACATGTGGTGTGTCAGGGTCTGCATATAAATGCACCAACCAGGCTTCTATCGCACATGCTTGCCCCCTTGACCATAGCAACTTGATTCTGAACATTGCCCTGAAAAATCTCCATATAACAAGATGCCTTTACATATAAGGGTCTGCTGGCTGCAGCATGTCAGTCACAAGCCATTTGGAAGCCAATGGCAGATCCACATGGCCCCAACACAGATGTTTTATCACACACCTGCACATCACTGCTCTAGGCCCCAACTCAGCAGTCTCCAAATTACTGGCATCTCTGTTCTACACCATTCTCATGAAACCAAGTCAATCAAGGCACTGTCTTGTACACTCATGATCAACAGCATAAGATCCAAAGTTACTCCAGTGCCATCTGGTCATGGGAATTTAAAAAATGTCATGGTACTTATCTAGCCATTTTTAAAGGATGAAGTTGGAGGCACTGTGGGTTTAAATTTATTCAGGAACCATTAAATGTTGAGGAAGTTTATTTCAATGAAAGTTCTGGAGAACTCTCAGAGGAAAGTCTTCCCAAAGAGTGACCAAAAAGTCACATGAAGCCAGGCCCATTGAGGTCTACAATATGAGGTCCATGTGAGTTTTGACTCTCAACTATTGCTGCCAAGTCTTTCAGAATGAAATCATGTGATTCCCAGTGTTCTGTGGAAAGCTACCCTGGTCCAAGATCTCAGTTTCCAAGAGCGACTCTCATGCATGGCCTCCTAAAACCCCAACACAATTCATGGCAATACTTCTCTGACGTCAGTTCTAGACCTCAGTCTCTAAGGGTATCACACCAGAGTTCAAGCCCAGGTGGACCCAGTCATCACTTCCAACCACCACACAAATAAACACAATTAAAACCAAAACACTCCCACAAGGCCCTCATCCTCTTCCATATAGACACTAATCATAACCTCTTGCTGGAGTTTTCCATGAGGGGCGCAGCCCAAGACAGTGTTCAAAAGAGCTCCCTTGCCACTTATTTTCCTAAAGTCAGCGTGGTTTTTTACCATTTTTGTTTTGGATACACACATGGAATCTTTCTTTAGATCCATGAGGTGCTGAGAATCTAAGCCACAGCATCACACAGGGCCAAGAGGCTGAATCAGACACATCCTTATCCTAAGCAATTAAACAAAGAGCGACAGGTGATGCACATGCATTTCCATTTGAAAACAGTTTTCATCAGTCTTCCCAAATGGGTGGACTGAGGCAAAGACCTCCTGACATTCAGGTCAACAGATCAATAGGTAAGCAAAAGGCCAAAAGAAGGGTTTTTCCACTGAGACATTACTGGTCACACTGATATCTGTGTTTTCTGAGATGCTCCCATTTCCTTCAGCTATCCAGTACATGGCCATGTCACAGAGCTTGGAGGGGTACATATCTTGGACACAAATCCATAAGACTATTTTGGAGAGTGGCCAGAATTTAGGAAGAAAACCTGAACTTAGGAATTTAGTAGGTGTTGCACATCTATAAGACAAGCCACAGTCCATGAATTAATCGGGCAGGATGAATGCTGGGAAGCTTCCTAATAGACAGGACACATCCTTGATGCATTCTCTTTTCTAATGTCTTCAACCATGGACACAGTGGAATACATAGATAAAGAAACACTCACCTTGTCAAACGACCTACTATAAAGAGTCCACACCAAACCAAAAAAAAACCCCGCCTTTTCCACCTATTCTCAGAAAATGAGACAGAACCAAAAACTCACACCCACACCCACAAAGGCACCTCCTTTCCCCAAGTAGGTCTGTGACTATACAGTGTGTCCTCTGAATGGTGGGCCATACTATGTTACCCCAAAATGGCCTGTCTTGTCTCAGATCTGTTTTCTTTGGCCAACTCTGTGAAGTTGTGAGGATCCATTGGTGAGCCACTTTCTGCTTTCTCAGGAAGGGCCCCTCTTCAGAGCTTTTCTGGCATTTGGCCATCCTCACATCAGTAGGTACCAAGAAAGACTGACTCTGTCCTTGGTAAATCCAAACAAGTGAGACCACTGGGACTGGTACTGGGACTGGCTCTGTGTGCCTGGTTTCCTGGATCCCAAGTTCAGAGATTCCATCACCAAGAAAGTGAGGTAGGTCACTTCCTTCAGGAACTGAATGAGGTCACAGCCTTGGCAACCACTTTGTCCTAACAGATGCTTCCAAGGGTCCCATGAGATGGAGGCTGCACCTACTTCCTCTGACATTTTCATAAGTTAGAATGGTATATCAACCATAGGTACTGGGGAACAGCTCTCCACAGAGGCTTGGTTTGGTCCATCTTCTCTACATTAAGAAGAGAGATTCTGATTAAGACACAACCCTTTATCCTGACCATGTTTTTTTGCCATGGAAGATGACTTTTGCCCTCTCAGGTCGTTCATAGCATCCTACACATTCTCCAGGGATTATTTCTACATGGACCTTTGAGGTTCTCAGCAGGTGGAAGATCCATACATTCCTGTATTGTAATACCAACTCTGTCTCTGCTCTTCTGTAAAGTTAGATTGAGGAACAGTGTATGGTTAGGATTAATAACATGTTCAATATGGGTTAGGAATCATTCTGCTTGATGAACAATGTTATTGGAAACCTGCGATATTTACATGAAAATATAGGTGAAATATAAGTATTGAAATATAAATCTAGGTAAGATTTGAATCCTAGAAGGGAATTTGGCCTTTGAGTGGGATACTTAGCTTTGAATTATGTTCTGCACATATGTCTCAGATAAATTGATATGCAATGGCATAGATCCTTGTACCTTCGATGATTGAATGTAGAAGAGAGCATCCAGTTAAAAAAGGGATTTTTGCTAGGATTAGGAATATAGTCGGTAGGATTACGAAGAAGATTGAGTATAGAATATGGACCAAAAGTTCTTTAGCAATAGGGTTTCTGGTAGAGATTGAATATAAATGTCAGCACATGTGAAGAGTCAGTCACAATGATGAACTTAGGAAAAAAGTAGGAAAGCAGATGTGAATAGAGAGTAGGAAATCAGGCAAATTATAAAATGAGTGAGAGGTTTAGACAGTTTCAACAGGGTGAGATTGAAAATGTAGTCTTAGGAAGAAACACATATGTAATCACCAATAGGATTGACATTTGAGAGCATTAGGCAACCTGGACATGGATGTTTTTAGTAATCCATGTTCACTTTCCATTTAGGCTTTGGGACAGTCATAAGTGTGACCTTTGCATTTTGTGTCCAGAATATTACTGTGATAAAATGTATATGTAGATCAGTTGACATGCATATTTTTTCCACCATTTCTGGGAGCAATATTTTGAAGATATAGAAATTATTGTTGGGAGTACACAGAGGTGTACCATGTGTCTATCAATATATAGACAATGCATGAATAGACCATACTGTGAATAAATGATATAACTGGTTTCACTTTGAATAATGGATTGAATTGATATCTGAAAGTATACAAGAAATCTTATATTGATGTACAATCATTCATTTAAACCAGCTTTACATCTAATGGTAATATTAGTGTTATGTTTTATCATGACGGGTGTGTCAGTTTGGCTTCAAAAGTGATAATGGAAATCGAAAATAATGTGTTTGGAAAGAAGTGTCACAAAAAGAGAAGTCAAGAAACATGGAGGAATACATGTGTTCTGAAGCAAAAGTGATTGAGAGCAAAACAAATGTGTATATATTTGCTAAATTGTGGATGAAATATACATCCTATGATGTGCATTAACTGGAGAAATAGTAATGTACCAGTGTTGAATAAAAATGAACGTCAAAATACACATTATATCACATAGGAATCTTCTTTCATTGATGTTAAACTGGGTCAGTTACTGTATAAATATTAGAATTTTATTTTGGTGTTATAATACAATTTATTTTAGCACTAGCATGCCACAGAATGTAGAAGAAAGAGCAATGGATTTTTAGTTATAACACTAATAATCTAGCATTTAATGATTATTTTGGGGAGTCTAGAATTTACATAAGGCTATGCAACATAATTTTTTGTATTTAACATTCATAAAATCTTGGAATTTTGGTAATATTTCTCCTTTTTTTATTTTTTCAGTTGTTGATAGACCTTCATTTTATTTATTCGTATGTGGTGCTGAGAATATAACCCACTGCCTCACACATGCTAGACAAGCATGTTAACACTGAGTCACAAACCCAGGCCCTCCACTTTTATCTTTTCATCAAACACTCCTCTCCCTCTTCTTTACTCACTTTCTTCCTCATTTTCCCCCTTCTCTCTCTTCCTTTTTCATTTTCCCTCCATAAGTATTTTTCTCTCATAGCATTACAAACAGTACTATGCTATGAAATTTACATTTAAAACTGTTTTTTATAGTCATTCTTTTCTTGAGAAAATTTAAAAATTATAACCACCTGATAAATATATTACAATACATTTATTATGCATATGTATCTATATTCATGCATATGTGTTACATATATATATATATATATATATATATATATATATATATATATATATACATATATATTTAAAAGTACTTTGATTAGCCTGTTAGAAATAATATAGACCAAGTCTTTCTTAATTCTCAAGTCTTCCAGAATTAACATCTTACAGTGAAAATCAAATAAACATATTTAAGTAAACAGGTATCATTCTTATTTATCAATACTGATAATTTAAGGTTTTTATATCACATTTAGCTGTAATATGGCATATTAACTCTTTTGAATTAGAGAATTTTTTTTTGAACAACCTATTATTTAAGGACCATATGCACTGACATTTTAAATGGCTTTCTTGTGATTTCACTTTCTATCAATTGCATATTAATTGCCAAATACTTATTTTAGTAATTTTCATATTCATAATTGATATAAAGTCAATTGATTAATTCTTTTTGTAAGGAGTTACTAATTACAGTAGGGACAGTATTAATAATTCTAAATCTTTATAAAAATGGTACAAAAATATTTTCATGCAAAATTATGTATAATTGCATGCTCTAAATGTTTGATTGTTGATACATATAATAAAGAGCTTTTGATGAGTCTCTTCCCCAGTAAAACAGAAAATGCAAAGATAGAGTTGGGTATGTATGTCCAAACAAACATATGGAAAAATACACATTATCATCTAGAAACTATTAAACAAAAGATGAAAAGAACAATCCAACACATTGTACCAACTTGTCAGATGAGGTAGTATTCTGGAAGAATAGCCTAAGTCTAGACCTGGACCATGTCAAAATATTCACAAAAAAATAAAATATGAAAAATATAGGAAATGCTATGAGTTTTTCTTGAAGGTAAGTGGATTATCCTTTAATCTCAATTATGTGCATTTTTAAAAGCCAGTTTTCTGGTAAAATAAATTTGTGATAGTTACAAGTACACAAAACAAAGTTTCTGCTTAGCAAAATGAATGCATCTCAACTCTTTTTTAGCTGATTTCTTCCCACTCAACTTTAAACCTTTATTTATTTATTTTTTATTGGTTGTTCAAAACATTACAAAGCTCATCCTATATCATCTTTCATACATTTGACTCAATTGGGTTATGAACTCCAAATTTTCCCCAAATACGAGTTGCAGAATCACATCGGTTACACATTCACATTTTTACATAATGTCATATTAGTGACTGTTGTATTCTGCTACATTTCCTATCCCCTACTATTCCCTACTATACCCCCTCCCATCCCCTCCCATCTTCTTTCTCTACCTCATCTGCTGTTGTTCACTTCTCTCCCTTGCCCCACCTTTCCCCAATTTTCCCTACCCCATTGTTTGAAGATGCTATCCTACTTCCATTGCATGCTTTTAGCCCCTTTTTCAAATATAAGAAAGTTGTAATTTTGAGGATTGGTTTCTGTGTCCTCTATTCTGTACCATTGTTCCACCTGCCTATTTTGTTACCAGTACCACGCTGTTTTTGTTACTATTGCTTTTAGTACAGTTTGAACTCTGGTATCACTATACCTCCAGATTCATATTTTCTGTTTAGAGTTGCTTTTGCTATTCTGGGTCTTTTGTTTTTCCATCTTCTAAGATCTTCTTCTCTCTCTCTCTTTAGGGTTCTGTAGTTTTCAGTATATAAAACTTTCACGTCTTTTGTTAGGTTGATTCCCAAGTATCTTATTTTATTTGAGGATATTGTGAATGGAGTGGTTTTCCTCATTTCCATTTCAGAAGTTGTGTTGCTGACATACAGGAATGCCTTTCATTTATGCGTGTTAATTTTATATTCTGCCACTTTGCTGAATTCATTTATTAACTCTAGCCGTTTCATTGTAGACCCTTTGGGGTCTGTTAAATATATTTTCATGACATCTGCAAATAGCGATAATTTGAATACTTCTTTTCCTATTTTTATGCCTTTAATTTTTTTTGTCTGTCTAATTGTTTTGGCTAGTATTTCAAGAACTAAATTGAATAGAAGTGGTGATAGAGGGCATCCCTGTTTTGTTCCAGATTTTAGAGGGAATGCCTTCAGTTTTTCCACATTTAGGATGATGCTAGCCTGAGGTTTAGCATATATAGCTTTTACAATGTTGAGGTAAGTTCCTGTTATCCCTAGTTTTTCTAGTGTTTTGAACATAAAGTGATGCTGAACTTTGTCAAATGTTTTTTCTGCATCTATTGAGATGATCATATGGTTCTTGTCTTTATGTCTATTGATGTGGTGAATGGCATTTATTGATTTCTGTATATTGAACAAGCCTTGCATCCCAGGGATGAATCTTACTTGATCATGGTGCACAATTTTTTTTATATGCTTTTGTATTCGATTCGCCAGGATTTTATTGACAAGTTTTGCATCGAAGTTCATTAGAGATATTGGTCTGTAGTTTTCTTTCTTTGAAGTGTCTTTGTCTGGTTTCGGGATCAGGGTGATTTATCCTCATAGAATAAATTTGGAAAAGCTCCTTCTTTTTGTTTTTCTTGAAATAGCTTGAAAAATATTGGTATTAATTCTTCTTTAAAGGTTTTGTAGAACTCCGCTGTATACCCATCCGGTCCATGGCTTCTTTTGGTTGGTAGTTTTTGATGGCTTCTTTCATTTCTTCCTTTGTTATTGGTCTGTTTAAATTGCGTGTGTCTTCCTGACTCAATCTGGGCAGATCTTATGACTTAAAAAATTCATCGATATCTTCACTATCTTCTATTTTATTGGAATATAGTGTTTCAAAATACTTTCTAATTATCTTCTGTATTTCTGTAGTGTCTGTTGTGATATTGCCTGTTTCATCCCGTATGTTAGTAATTTGAGTTCTCTCTCTTCTTCTCTTCATTAGCATGGCTGTGGGCCTGTCAATCTTATTTATTTTTTCAAAGAACCAACTTTTAGTTTTATCAAATTTTTAAATTTTTTTTTGTTTCAATTTTGTTGATTTCTGCTCTAAATTTAATTATTTCTTGTCTTCTACTACATTTGCTGTTGTTTTGCTCTTCCTTTTCTAGGTTTTTGAGGTGTAGTGTGAGTTCATTTATTTGTTGATTTTTTTCTTTTTTTGAGGAAAGAACTCCAAGAAATGAACTTCCCTCTTAAACTGCTTTCATTGTGTCTCATCGATTCCGGTATGTTGTGTCTGTATTGTCATTTGTCTCTAAGAATTTTTTTTATCTCCTCCATTATGTCTTCTGTAACCCATTGATCATTCAGTAGCATGTTGTTCATTTTCCATGTGATGTAGGGTTTTTCCTTCCTTCTTTCATCATTGATTTCCAGTTTCATTCCATTATTATCAGATATAGTGCATGGTATAATCTCCATGCTTTTATATTTACTAAGAATTGCCCTATGGCATAATATATGGTCTATCTTTGAGTAGGATCCATGTGAAACTGAGAAGAACATGTATCCACTTGATGATGGCTGATATATTCTATATATGTCGTTCAAGTCTAGGTTACAAATTGTGATGTTGAGTTTGATAGTTTCTTTATTCAGTTCTTGTCTAGAGAATCTGTCTAATGCCGAGAGTGGTGTCTTGAAGTCACCCATAATTATTGTGTTGTAGTCTATTTGGCTATTGAACTTGAGGAGAGTTTGTTTTATGAACATTGCAGCTACATTGCTTGGTGCATACAAATTCATAATTGTTATGTCTTGTTGGTGGATGGTTTCTTTTAACAGAATATAGTGCCCTTCTTTTTCCCTTTTGATTAACTTAGGTTTGAAGTTGATTTTATTCCACATGAGTATGGCCACTCCTTCTTGCTTCTGAGGGCCATGTGAGTGGTATGATTTTTCCCAACCTTTTACCTTCACCCTGTGTATGTCTTTTCCTATCATATGAGTCTCCTTAAGGCAGCATATTGTTGGATTTATTTTTTTTGATCCAGGTTACTAGCCCATTCTCTTGATTGGTGAATATAATCCATTAACATTTAAGGTTACAATTGAAATATGATTTGTTCTTCCAATCATGTTTATTAATTTATTATGTTTTAGTTTGGCTAGTTTTTACTTTTTTGGTTATTTTCCTCCCCCTTTACTGAGATACCTCCTGCTGTTAGTTTTCGGCACTATTTATCAATTCCTCTTCTTGTAGTATTTTGCTCAAAATGCTTTGCAGTGCTGGTTTTCTGGCTGCGAATTCTTTTAGCTTTTGTTTATTGTGAAAGACTTTAATTTCGTTTTCAAATCTGAACCTTAATTTTGCTGGATACAGTATTCTTGGTTGGAATCCATTATTTTTCAGCATTTGAAATACATTGTTCAAGGATCTTCTCGCTTTCAAAGTCTGTGATGAAAAATCAGTCATTAACCTAATTGGTTTTCCCCTGAATGTAATCTGCCTCCTTTCTCTTATAGTGTTTAATATTCTCTCCTTGTTCTGTATGTTGGCTATCTTCATAATTATATGTCTTGGAGTTTGTCTATTATGATTTTGAATGTTTGGGGTCCTGTAGGCTTCCAGGATTTGACAATCCGATCCATCTTTCATCTCTGGGATGTTTTCTAGAATTATTTTATTTAATATGTTCTCCATTCCTTTGGTTTGAATCTCTATGCCTTCTTCTATCCCAATGACTCTCATTTTTTATGACATCCAATATCTCTTGAATAGATTGCTAGTGGGATTTAAGCCTCTTTTCTGTGTTGATTATATTCTTTTCAAGTTGATAAACTTTGTCTTCATTATCTGATATTCTGACTTCTGCTTGATCTAGTCTATTTGTAATATTCTCGTTTGAGTTTTTAATTTGGTTAATACTTTCCTGCATTTCTAGTATTACTGTTTGATTTCTTTTAAGATCTCTATCTCCTGGTAAAGCTCGTTGTTTGCCATTTGAGTTTGTTTGTTTAATTCATTTTCAAAATATACTTTTATTGCTTGGACTTGCTGCCTCATGTCTTCTCTAATATTCCTTTCCATCTGAGTTAGGAATGCCTTAAGTTCTTTCCCTATCCCTGTTTCTGATGCTTCTAGGTCCTCCTGTAGAATTAAGTTGTCCTGCATTGTTTGTACTCCTTTCTTTCCCTTGTTTTTTCATGATGCTCATGTTACTTTCCAGCTCTATTTGATTGCTGTGTTTCTGTTTTATTCTATAGATTTGTTTCGGTGTTGTGTATCTCTGTTGTCTCTCCTTTGTGTTGGTAGACTATGCCTGCTAAAGTGGATTCCACTTGTAGGGAATTCCGAAGGCCGAGCTCCAGTGACGTCACCCCTCTGCTTTGGCGGGCCCAGGCTCCTTGCCGAAATGTTCGAATACGGGGATGGAACTGGACTGTCTCCAGTTGGTTTCAGCTCTAGGTCACTGGCGGGTGGGCAATCACTAGCCACCCAGTGGCGCAGTCGGTCTCCTGTGCGCCGGTGTTCTCCAGACGCCCAGTCACGCGGACAGCAGGTGGACTGTCACCTGCGCTTCTGTGTTCTCCAGCTTCCCAGTCAGAAGAGCCTGGCCTCTAGTCCCCTGGTTTCTCCTGCTAGTCCTGGTTTCTCCTGCTAGACTAGATTTCCCCTGAGTGATGCTTCTCTGCAGTTCAATCTGTATTCTGGGCCTGTCATTTGTTGGGTGTGGAGGGTGTCTATTGGAACCCAGACACTCTATTGTTTTGAGGATCAGTCAGACCGGATCTCCGGTTGCACATTTGGCTCGTTTTTCAGACGCAATTACCAGATCTCAGTGCTAAAAATCTTTCTTATAGGTTTTGGTGCACCCCCATTTTGCTGTAAGTTCTTAACAAGATAGTTTTTTGTGGTTCTATCTCGTTATTCACCTGTGCAGTGGCGCGTTACACTGGGTGTGATGCACTCTATTCGTGGCCATCAGGCAATGATGAAATATTATGCTTTGTATGCAGCATTTACTGAAGTTAGTTTTCAGTATTAGGAAACAAATATGTATTTCAGGTGAATGAATAATCTGAATTTCTGAGAATAATCTTGTGAAAAGTTGATTATAAATCCACATACGTGAATATGAATGATTTTAGGGAGTGTATAATAAGACACATATATTTCATATTTTGAAAAATCTTGAGAGTGATATATATATATATATATATATATATATATATATATATATATATACACACACAGAAACACACTCACAGACATTAAAAAGTAGCAATATATATGCCAATCGAAATTCAAAATGAAATATATATCCTTCACATATCCAAAAAAATACATTTTACTGAAAATGGATTTATGTATAATGTTGTTCAACTAGGAGGCTCACCCATAGGTTGAAATTTCAGTTCCAAAAGGGTTTAGGAGGAGTGATCTCTTCTCACAATTTCTATCTGCCAAGTCAGCCACCTCAGAAGAAAATCTGTGTGATACCAGGTAGTATTCTATATGAGCATATAAAAATACATGTGCTGAATAGGTGACAGAGAAATGGGAGAGGAATTCACATATTTGTTAATGTTAAAAACACATGGAGAAATATTTCAATAAACATTGACTATATTTATAACTCCAACCCCATATAATGCAAAAGGGAAGTCCAAGTATACACCATGCCTTCTCTGAACTGTTTGTATTTCCATTCTGTTAGGGTTACTATTCTCCATCATATTAGGATTAGTAGTCAGAGTCTAGTAGGTTATGGATTAGTGTCAGAGATTCAGTATTTCGAATAGAAAATAGGAAAATAAACCCATTGTGTTTGCAAATATGTGTGATACAAAAATCTTCCCACTCTCATTCAGAACAATGCCTTGACATTACCTTCTCCCCTAATAAGACACAATTAGAGGAGAAGAGTTAGAAAATCTGTGAATACATATCTGGAATGGAATATTCTCGGTGTTCACAAGCTTGGAGGTGGTAGAGGAGTTTCCAAAAGTAAGGGACAGGGTAAACACTCCACAAACATGGAGCTCTGCAGGCCTAAAGACATATTGAGAAACTGCCTCTGAGTTTGGCCACTTAAAATGTATGTTGTGGTCCGAAGCTTTAGCTTCCTCTATAGTGAGAGCATCAAAACTGGTCTGCATCTATGTGACCTGGGGGACATGGTATCTTATTTTCCAATGAACATGAGGCAGCAGTGCTGAATTCTCACTTTGTAGGTAAACTGTGGCAACTGGAGTCTAAGGGTCTCTCTGTGTGGACTGTGAAGCTAATTGATCATGCTCTACTTTTCTTAGAAGAGCACTGGGAGTTTGTTATTTGCTTCACAAATACAAGGAGTTCAACTTGGTCAGAGTGCTGGAGGGAGTTCTGTCACATGTGGTGCCTCAGGGTCTGCAGGAGAATGCACCAGTCAGGCTTCTATTTCACATAGTTTGACCCCTTGTCCATAGCATCCTGATTCTGAACATTGCCCTGAAACCTCTCCATATAACAAGATGCCTTTACATATAAGGGTCTGCTTGCTGCACCATGTCAGTTACAAGCCATTTGGAAGCCAATGGCAGATCTACATGGCCCCAACACAGATGTTTTATCACACACCTGCCCACCACTGTTCTAGGCCCACTACTCAGCAGGCTCCAACTTACTGGCATCTCTGTTCTACACCATTTTTAAGAAACGCAGTCAATCAAGGTACTGTCTGGTATACTCATGATCAGCAACTGGACATCAAAAAGTTCTCCAGTGCCACCTGGTCATGAAAATTTCAAAAATTCCATGGTATTTCTCTAGCCATTTTTCAAGGATGAAGTTGGAGGCACTATGATTTTCAATTCACTCAGGAACCATTAAATGTTGAGGAAGCTCATTTCAATGAAAGCTCTGGAGAACACTCACAGGCAAGGCTTCCCAAAGAGTAGCCAAAAGGTCACATGAAGCCAGGCCCATTGAGGTCTGCAATGTGAGATCATGTGTGTTTTGCCTCTCAACTATGGCTGCCAAGTCTTTCAGAATAAAATCATGTGATATTCTGGCTGAGATTCCTAGTGCCTTGTGGAAAGCCTTTCTGGGCACAGATCTCAGTTTCAAAGGGCGACTGTCATTCATGGCCTCCTAAAATCCCAACACAACTCATGGCAATAATTCTCTGAGGTCAGTTCCAGAACTCAGTCTCTAAGGGGAATCACACCAGAGTTCAAGACCAGGTGGAGCCAGTCATCTTTTTCAACCGCCACACAAACTTCCAAAATTAAAACCCAAACACTCCCACAAGGCCCTCATCTTCTTCCATATAGATACTCATTATAAACTATGGCTGGAGGTTTCCATGAGGGATGCAGAACAAGATAGTGTCCAAAGTTAGCTCCCTTGCCCCTCATTTGCCTAAAGTCGGGGTGGCCTGAACACCTTCCTGTGAACCTGGAGTGATCAAATAGTGTGCCGTTAATACTGCTCTGCTTCTCCAATTTGAGGACGACTGACTGTGGGGTTTAGATTCTTTATGTGAATTGGAAGCATGAGAAAATGCAAGCACCTTTGGGCTTGCCTCTCCTTGGCTTTGAAGAATGCATTTGACCCAAAGAATCCCTCTTCTCACTTGATGGAGGTCAGGAACCTTACAGAGGAAGGCAAGAGACTTCATCCGCAATGACTGCTCTTTTGATCATTTTGGTTTTGGATGAACACATGGAATCCATCAGGTGCTGAGAATCTAACCACAGCCTCACACAGGGCCAAGAGGCTGTTTCAGACAAATCCATTTCCAAAGCAATTAAGCAAAGAGCTACAGGTGATGTCCATTCATTTCCATTTGAAAACTTTTTTCTTCAGGCTTCACAAAGAATTGGCCTGTGGTAAATACCTTCCTGATATTCAGGGCAACAGAACAATAGGTAAGCAAAAAGCCCAAATCAGGGTTTCTCCACTGAGACTTTCCTGGTCACACTAGCTACCCACTACATGGCCATATAACAGAGCTTTCAGGTGGTAAATATCTTGGACACAAAACCATGAAGCTATTCTGCAGAGTGTCCAGAATTCAGAAAGAAAACAGAAACTTATGAAGATATCAGGTGTTGCCCTTTGATAACAAAAGCCACAGTCCATTTATAAATTGGGCAAGATGAATGCTGGGAAGCTTTCTACTAGACAGGACACATCCTTTGATGCATTCTTATTTCTAATGTCTACAACCACGGACACAGTGGGATACACAGACATAGAAGCACTCGCATTGCAAAACGACTAACTAGAAACAGTCCACGCCAATCCAAACAAACAGTCTTTCCTACCTATTCTCAGAACATGAGACAAGACCATGAACATACACCCACACCCACAAAGGCACCACCTTTGCTCCAAGTAGTTCTGTGATTACCCAGAGTGTCCACTGAATGGTGGGCCATACTATATTCCCCCGAAATGGCCTGTCCTGTCTCAAATCTGGTCTCCTTGGCCAATTCTGTGAAGTTGTCATTAGCCATGGGTGAGCCACTACCTGCTTTCTCAGGAAAGGCCCCTCTTCAGAGCTTTTCTGGCATTTGAACATCCTCACATCTGTAGGCACTAAGAAAGACTGACTCTGTCCTTGGTAAATTGAAGCAAGTGAGACCACTGGGCCTGGGACTGCGACTGGCTCTGGGTGCCATTCTTCCTGGATCCCAAGTTCAGAGAGTTCCATCACAAAGGAAGAGAGGTGAGGTCACTTCCTTCAGAAACTGAATGAGGTCACTGCTTTGGCAACAACTTTGTCCAAATAGTTACTTCTAAGGGCCCATGAGATGGAGGCTGTTCCTACTTCCTGTAACACTTTCAAAAGTTAGAATGGTATATCAACCATAGACACCTGGGAACACCTCTTCACACAGGCCTGGTTTGGTCTATCTTCTCTACATTAAGTTGATAGAGGCTGATACAGACACATCCCTTCATCCTCACCAGGTTGTTTGCCATGGAAGATGACTTTTGCTCTCTCGGGAACTTCACAGCTGCCTACATCTTCTCCAGGGATTATTTCTACATGGACCTTGGATGTTCTCAGCAGGTGGAAGATTCCCTACATTCCGGTATTTAAAGAGAAACTCTGTCCCTCCTCTTCTGTAAAGTTAGATTGAGGTAACAGTGTATATTTAGGGTTAATAACATGTTCGATTTGGGTTAGGAATCTCTCTGCCGGATGAATAATGGTATTGGGAACCTGTGATATTTACAAGAATATATAGGTGAAATATAAGTATGAAAACAGAAATGTAGGTAAGATATGAAGCCAGAAGGGCATTGGGCCCTTGAGTGGGATACTTAGGTTTGAATTATGTTCTGCACATGTGTCTCAGATTAATTGATATAAAATGGCATAGGACCTTTTACCTTGAATGATTGATTGTTGAAGAGAACATCGAGTTAAAAAGTGATAGTCAGTAGGATTAGTAAGATAGTCAGTAGGTTTATAAAGAAGAATGTGTATAGGATTTGGACCAAAAGTTCTTTAGCAATAGAGTTTCGGGTAGAGAGTGAATGTAAATGTCAGCATATGTGAAGTATGAGTCACAATGATGAACTAGGGAAAATATGTAGGAAAGCAGATATCAATAGAGATATTAGGAAATCAGGCAAAGTGTAAAGTGAGTGATAGAATTAGACATTTCCAACAGGCTTGAGGTTGAATATATAATCTTAGGAAGAAACAAATATGTAGTCATCAATAGGATTGACATTTGAGAGCATTAGGTAACCAGGACATGGTTGTTTTTGGTAATCCATGCTCACTTTCCATTTAGGCTTTGATACAATCATGAGTTTGACCTTTGCTTTTTGTGTCCAGAATATTACTGTGATAAAATGTATATATAGATAAGGTGACATCAGTATTTCTTCCACCATTTCTGGGAGCAATATTTTGAAGAGGTACAAATTAGTAATGGGGGGACAAATAGGTGTACACTGTGTTTATGAATATAGAGATAATGCATTAATAGACCATACAGTGAATAAATAACATAACTGGTTCCAACTTTAAATAATGGATTGAATTGAAATGTGAAAATATACAGGAAATTTTATATTGATATGCATACATTCATTCCAACCAGTTTTACATCTAATGGTAATATTAATGTTATAGTTTATCATGAAGAGTGTGTGAGTTCAGCTTCAAAATTGATTATGGAAATCGAAAATAATGTGTTTGGAAAGAAGTCTCATGAAAAGACCAGTCAAGTAACATGGAAGAATTCATGTGTTCTGAAGCAGGAAGTGAAACAAATTCTTATTAATTTGCTAACTTGTGGATGAAATATATGTCCTATGATGTGCAAAAACTGAAGAAATACTAATGTACCAGTGTTGAATTAAAATAAAGGTCAAAATAGACATTAAGTCCCATAGGAATCTACTTGCATTGATGTTAAACTGGGTCTGTTACTGTAGAAATATTAGGATTTGTAAGCACCATTGATTGAAGTTAGTTCTCATACTGGGAAACAAATATGTATTTCAGGTAGATGAATATTTCTGAGAATAATCTTGTGAAAAGTTGATTATAAATCCACATACATGAACATGAATGAATTGATGGAGTGTATATAAGAGACATATATTTCATATTTTATAAAATCTGGAGAGTGTGTGTGTGTGTGTGTGTATATATATATATATATATATATATATATATATATATATATATACAGAAAAACACAAAAATACATTAAAAAGTATCAATATATATGCCAAACGTAATTTATCAGTAATATATATCATCCACAGATGAAAATATATTTATTTTACTGAACATGGATTTATGTATAAATTGTTCTACTGGGAAGCTCACCCATAGTTTTAATTTTCAGTTCCACCAGCGTTTACGAGATCTCTTCTCACAACTTGTTTCTGCCCAGTCAGCCAACTCAAAAAAATGTACGTGTGAGACCACGTAGGATTCTATATTTGCATATAAAAATACATGTGCTGAGTAGGCTACATAGAAAGGAAGACAGGAATTTACATATGTGTTAACATTAAAAACACATGGAGGACTATTTCAATTAAAAATTGAGTAGATTTAGAATACCTACCCTCTATCATGCAAAAAGGAAGTCCAACAATACACCATGCCTGCTGTAAACTGCTTGTATTTTCATTCTGTTTGGGTATTTTTCTCCATCATATTAGGATTAGTAGTCAGAGTCTAGTAGGGTATGAGTTAGTGTCAAGAATTCAGTATTTCAAATGGAAAATTGTAAAATGAATCAATGTGTATGCAAATGTGTGCTACACAAAAATTTTCCCACTCTCATTCAGAACAATGCCTTGACATTACCTTCACCCCAAGTAAGACACATTTAGAGGAGAAGAGTTAGACAATCTTTGAATGCATATCTGAAATGAAAAATGTTCAGGAGTTCAAAACCTTGGAGTTGGTAGAGGAGTTTCCAAAAGTAAGGGACAGTGTAAAATGTCCACAAACATGGAGATTTACCAGCCTAAAGACTTCTGGAGAAACTGCCTCTAGGTTGGGCACTTGAAATATATGTTGTTGTCAGGAGCTTTAGCTTCCTTTCTAGTGAGACAATCAAAGCTTGGTCTGCACATCTGTGACCTGGAGGACATGGTTTATAATTCTCCAATGAACATGAAGCAGCAGTGTTGATTTCTCTCTTTGTAGGTAAACTATGGCCACTGGGTCTAAGTGTCTCCCCATGTAGACTGCTAAGCCATTAGGTCATCCTCCACTTTTCAAAACGTTTCTTGATACTGCACTCGGAGTTTGGTATTTGCTTCATGAAATACAAGGAGTTCAACTGGGACAAAGGGCTGGAGGAAGTTCTTTCACGTGTGGTGGGTCAGGGTCTGCAGGAGAATGCACCAACAGGGCTTGTATACCACATAGGTTGCTCCCTTGACCATAGAAACCTGATTTTGAACATTGCCCTGAAACCTCTCTATATAACCAGATGTCTTTACATACAGGATCTGCTGGCTGCACCATGTCAGTCTCAAGCCATTTGGAAGCCAATGGCAGATCCACATGACCCCACCACAGATGTTTTATCACACACTTGCTCACCCCCGCTCTGGGCCCATTACTCAACAGGCTTCAAATGACTGGCATCTCTTTTCTACACCATTTTCATGAAAACCAGGCAATCAACACACTGTCTGGTACACTCATGATCAGCAACTGGACATCCAAATGTTCTCCAGTGCCACCTGGTCAAGGAAATTTCAAAAATTTCATGGTATTTATCTAGCCAATTTTCAAGGATGAAGTTGGAGACACTGTGGGTTTCAATTCATTCAGAAATTATTTAATGGTGAGGAAGCTCATTTCAATGAAAGCTCTGGAGAACTCTCACAGGCAAGGCTTCCCAAAGAGTGGCCAAAAGGTCACATGAAGCAAGGCCCATTGAGGTCTACAATTGAGGTCCATGTGTGTTTTGACTATCAAATATGTCTGACAAGTTTTTCAGAATAAAATTGTGTGATATCCTCCTGAGATTCCCAGTGCTCTGTGGAAAGCGACACTGGGCCTAGATCTCAGTTTCCAAGGGTGACTCTCATGCGTGGCCTCCTAAATCCCAACACAATTCATGGCAATATTTCTCTGAGGTAAGTTCCAGAACTCAGTCTCTAAGGGGAATGACACCATAGTTCAAGCCCATTTGGATAAAGTCATCTCTTCCAACCGCCACACGAATGACCACAATTAAAACCAAAACACTCCCACATGGCCCTCATCTTGTTAAATATAGACACTCATCATAAACTCTGGCTGGAGGTTTCCATGCGGGACGCATCCCAAGACAGTGTCCAAAATATTCTCCCTTGCCCCTCATTTGCCTAAAGTCAGGGTGGCCTGGACACCCTTCCTGTGAACCAGAAGTGATCAAATAGGCCTGCCGTTAATACTGCTCTGCTTCTCCAATTTGAGCACTATTGACTCTCAGGTATAGATTTTTTTACGTGATTTGGAGTCACGAGAAAACACAAGCACCTCTGCAGGACTTTGAAAAACTCATTTGACCAAAAGGATCCCTGTCTCACTTGATAGAGGTCAGGTACCTAACAGAGGAAGGCAAGAGACTCATCCACAATTACTGAATTTTTGCCATTATGGTTTTGATTGCACACATGGTATCTATCTTTAGATCCATCATGTGCTGAAAATTTAAGCCACAACCTCATACAGGGCTAGGAGGCTGATTCAAGCACATCCCTTTCCAAAGCAAAGAACCACAAGTTATTCCCATTTATTTCCATTTTAAAACTGTTTTATTCAGGCTTCACAAAGGGGTGGCCTGAGGCAAAGACCTTCCTGACATTCAGGGCAACAGAACAATAGGTAAGCAAATGAACCAAAATATGGCTTCTTCACTGAGCGTTTACTGGTCACAATGATGTCTGAGTTTTCTAAGATGTTCCCATTTCCTATAGCTATCAAGTACATGGCCATGTCACAGAGCTTGGGGGTGGTATGTATCTTGGACACAAAACTATGAGGCTATTCTGGAGAGTAGCCAGAATTCAGGAAGAAAACAGGAACTTAGGAAGTTAGTAGGTGTTGCCCATCCATAAGGAAAGCCACAGTCCATTCATCAACTAGGCCTGATGAATGCTGGAAAGTTTTCCACTAGACAGGACACATACATTGATACATTATCTTTTCGAATGTCTACAACCATGGACAGAGTGGGATACACAGACATAGAAGCACTCGCCTAGTCAAACGACTTTCTAGAAACAGTCCACTCCAATCAAAACAACAGCCTTTCCTACCTATTCTCAGAACATGAGACAAAACCACAAACTCACACCCACACCCACAAAGGCACCTCCTTAACTCAAGTAGGTCTGTGACTATCCGGAGTGTCCTCTGAATAGTGGGCCATACTATGTTCCCCTAAAATGGCCTGTACTGTCTCAGATCTGGTCTCCTTGGCCAACTCTGTGAAGTTGTCAACAGCCAGCGGTGAACCACTACCTGCTTTCTCAGTAAAGGCCCCTCTTCAGAGCTCTTCAGGCATTTGGCAATCCTCATATCAGTAGGTACCAAGGAAGACTGACTCTGTCCTTGGTAAATCCAAACAAGTGAGACCACTGGGATTGGAACTTGGACTGGCACTCGGTGCCTGGCTTCCTGGATCCCAAATTCAGAGATTTCCATCACCAGGAAAGTGAGGTGAGGTCACTTCCTTCAGGAACTGAATGAGGTCACTGCCTTGGCAACCACTTTGTCCTACCAGATTCATCCAAGGTTCCCATGAGATGGAGGCTGCCACTACTTCCTGTGACACTTTCACAAGTTAGAATGGTATATCAACCATAGGCACCTGGGAACAGCTCTCCACACAGGCATGGTTTGATCAATCTTCTCTACATTAAGAAAGGAGAGGCTGATTCAGACACATCCCTTAATACTGACCAGGTTGTTTGTCATGGAAGATGACTTTTGCTCTATTAGGTCCTTCATAGCTGCCTGCAACTTCTCCAGGGTATCATTTCTGCTTGTACCTTTGATGTTCTCAGCAGGTGGAAGAGCCCCTACATTACTGTATTGTAAGACAAACTCTCTCCTAGCTCTTCTGTACAGTTAGTTTGAGGGTACAGTGTATGGTTAGAGTAATAACAGGTATGATTTAGGTTAGAAATCATACTGAGGAATGAACAATGGTATTGGGAACTCGCGATATTTACGAGAATATATAGGTGAAATATAAGTATGAAAACAGAAATCTAGATAAGGTTTGAATCCAAGAAGGGCATTGGGCTGTTGATTGGGATACTTAGCTTTGAATTATATTCTGCACAGATGTCTCAGATAAATTGATATACAATGGCATAGGACCTTGTACCTTGGATGATTGATTGTCAAAGAGAATTTCCAGTCAAAAAGGGATAGTCGGTAGGATTAGGAAGATAGTTGGTAGGTATAGAAAAAAGAGTGAGTATAGGATTTCGAACAAAAGTTCTGTAGCAATAGGGTTTCGGATAGAGAGTGAATGTAAATTTCAGCACATGTAAAGAGTCAGTCACAATGATGAACTCAGGAAAATATGTATGAAAGCAGATATCAATGGAGACATTAGGAAATCAGGAAAAGCATAAAGTGAGGGTTAGTATTAGTCATTTTCAACAGGGTTGAGGTTGAATATATAATCTTAGAAAGCAACAAATATGTAGTCACCAATAGGATTGATTTGCGAGCATTAAGCAACCTGGAAATGGATGTTTTTAGAAATCCATGCTCACTTTCCATTTAGGATTTGGTGAAAGGTTAATAAGATAGGTACTTGTCACTTCCTGTTTTTCTGTATGCTTAACAAAACACTGTTGAAACCTTGAGGACTGTTTGCTAATTTTTTTCCCAGAATGTGCTGTCCCCGACTGCCAAACAGAGAATGTACACCCTCACCTGTTTGCACGCAAACCGCCCACTCGCCCTGACCCATCAATAAGCTTCCCTCCCTGCCCTCTTCAAGAAAAGTATATAAGCTCTGCTTAAGCTGTTCTCATTGCTCTCTGCTCTATTCAAGTGAGCACTGAGCCCCAGATTGCTAGACTCCCAATAAACCCAGGGTAACTTTTGATGTGGAGGGGACCCCAGTAAACTTTGAAGTGGATACAGGGGCAGTATACTTAGTCCTTAAGGCCCCACTGGGCCCTCTATCAAATAAAAGCTCTCTAGTTCAAAGTGCTAACACCAGTAAATATGGGAATTAGACAACTAAGAAAACCATGGACATGAGGAAAGGAAAAATCCATCACTCCTTCCTAATAATCCCAGAATGCCTGGCCCCATTGATGGGCAGAGATCTGCTCACCAAGCTCCGGGCCAAAATGACTTTTAACCATGAAGGCCCCAAAATGATATTTCTAAATCCTTTAGTATAAACTCCTATATTCACGGCTTTAAATATGTCAGTAGAAGATGAACAGCAACTCTTCACACCCCCCAAGACTGATCAAACAGGCAAGCTACCCCAGAAATGGATAACAGATTACCCAGATGCCTGGAAAAAAACTGCTGGGGTAGGACTAGCCATGAAACAACCTCCAAAAACAGTGGAGTTCAAAACCTCAGCCTCCTCAATCAATGTCAAAAAATATCCTCTGAGCAAAAAAGCTAAAGATGGGATAAGGCCCCATATTCAGAAATATCTGGCCTTAGGGTCCTAAGGCCTTGTCAATCATCCTAAAACACTCCCCCGCTACCAGTATAAAAAGCCAGGAGCCGGGGACTATCCCCCATTAAAGACATAAGAGAGACCTACAACAGAGTGTAGGACATTCACCCCAGTGTACCTAATCCGTACAATCTGCTTATCACTCTGAACCCTGAGAGGAAATGGTATACTGTTCTGGACTTAAAAGATGCTTTCTTTTGCTTGCCTCTGCATAAATATAGTCAGTTGCTGTTTGCTTGCTAGTGGGTAGACCCAGAAACTGGAACGTGTGGTCAACTAACTTGGACTAGACTCCCCAAAATGGTTGAAAAACTCCCCCACTCTCTTTGATGAAGCCCTCCAAAAAGATCTCAACAGCTTCAGAACTACGCACCCCGAAGTCACCCAGCTTCAATACGTGGATGACCTGCTACTGGCACCCAACACCAAGGATATCTGTGAATCTGGGACCCAAGCAGTATTATGTGAGCTTCCTCAACTCGGGTATAGAGCTTCTTCCTAAAAGGCCCAAATTTGCCAGCAAGAAGTAATCTTCCTGGGCTATTCCTTTAGGGGCAGTAAACGATGGCTCACTGAGCCCAGAAATCAAACGGTTGTGCAGAAACCACCCCCATCTAACAGCAGACAACACAGAGAGTTTCTTGGGACTGCTGGGTTTTGCAGGTTAAGGATTCCTGTGTTTGGGTCCTTAACTTCTCATTTACACCCGCTGTTAAAGGGAGATGCCCAATTCTAATGGACCCCTGAGATCCAGCAAGCTTTTGATAACATCTAAGGACACTGACACTGTACTCCTCAACTTCACTGAGCAAAGCCTGAAATTTCAGAAAGCCCTACACTACGTTAAAAATGTACATCAGTTCACTCACCTTGGTTCAAAGAAATTGCAGGCATTCCTGAAGGATCAAGAACAGAGTTTTCCACTAACCGACTCACAGTGAAAGGAAATAACTGAACAGGTAAAAAAAAGCCTGTCGGGTCTGTCAATAGGTTAATGCTTACACTTCCAAGCTTCCTGCAGGAAAGCACCTACGAGGAACCAGACCAGGACAATTCTGGGAAGTGGACTTTACTGAAATTAAGCAAGCATGGTATGGACTTAAATATCTCCTACTCTTTGTAGATATATTTCAGGATGGATTGAAGCCTCCCCCCCGCCAAAAAAAAAAGGCGCAAATGGTGGTCAAGAAGATCCTGAAAGATATTTTTCCAAGGTACGGCCTGCCTAAGGTAATAGGGTCTGATAATGGACCAGCGTTCATGGCCCAGGTAACTCAGGGGTTAGCCAGGACCCTGGGGATTAATTGGAAGTTACATTGTGCTTATAGACCCCAGAGTTCAGGACAGGTAAAAAAATTAAATAGAACCATTAAAGAGACCTAAACGGAATTAAGCTTAAAGAGTAGCATAAAAGATTGGACTATGCTCCTGCCTCATGCACTATTTAATGCAAGAAATACTCCCTCTGTTTCTTTGTGTAACCTCACCCCCTATGAAATTCTCTATGGGGCCCCATCTCCAGTAAGGGACCTAACCCTAACTCAAAGATCTAACGATCCCTTCCACACCACCTTGCTTGACAGACTTAAAGTTCTGGAAGGAACTCAGCAATACCTGTGGAAACAGCTGGCCACTGCCTACCAACCTGCTGAAGAGGGTACTCCACATCTATATCAAGTAAGAGACTTTGTCTACATAAGACAACATCAGGTGTCATCCCTGGAACCCGGCTGGACAGGACCATACCAGGTGCTACTTATAACACCTACAGTGCTAAAGTTAGACGGAATCACTTCCTGGTTCCTAATTCTCATCTCAAGCCTGTGCCCTATCCAGAATCTGGCTGAAAAATGGAAAAGACTGGTAACATTTTCAAATTGTATATTCGCCATGTGAATAAGACTATAGACTCTCCAATTGGTCACCAGTAGTCCTAACCCTCATCAACCCATTCAGCAGCGATGGCTGATCACAAATCCTACTAGACAAGAAGTATGGTCTATCGCACATACAGCCCACTTAGGGACCTGGTGGCCATCTCTCCACCAAGAAATTTGTCAGCTGGCTATACGTCTTTCCTATTGGGAAATCCCTGAGGAAGAGGATCCCCAAAAATTCCATTAAATACTTTCCATACAATAGATAATGGAAACAAATATTATGGATGTAGGGACACGCGAGCCAGATACAGGTTGGCTAGCCTAGATTACTATGTTTGCCTGGCGGACTACCAAAGCCAAAAACAGCCACGACTGTGTGGGGGAAAAGCCAACTTCTTCTGTAAATAATGGGGATGTGAGGATACAGGGGCTACCTGGTGGAAGCAAAACTCCTCATCAAATTCAGTACACAGCATTGGCCATATTACCAGTTAGATAACAAAAACCGATGGCCACCAGAAGGGTCTCTAGATCCTCAAATTTTGCGTGACCTTTTCAACTTCGACAAGTGCTCAAAAGTGTGGAAGGAAATTCCCCTACGTGTAGGCCTTTTCCCTCCTATGCTCAAATCCTGAACTA
Organism: Callospermophilus lateralis; assembly: GCF_048772815.1. NCBI lineage: Eukaryota > Metazoa > Chordata > Mammalia > Rodentia > Sciuridae > Callospermophilus > Callospermophilus lateralis. Next base: position 450,255 of record NW_027512421.1, on the reverse strand, counting down.
TGCTTCTCCAATAGATACTCACCCGCAGCCTTCTGCCCCAGACTCTCTGCTGTCACTCCCACATCAGCAACCTGATTTCTCAGCTCCAGTTACTAGATCAAAAACCCAAATTTCCGTCGGTTCTCAGACCATTGCCCCTTGCTGAGCTTGTAGGTACTTAGGTACCCTTCCACCCACTCACTCCTCTCTCCTCCTGTCAGTGCCCACACCGGGTCCCACCAGGTCCTCTTACCAGCTAACCCAAAGCTCAAACCAGCTAAGGAGTGCCCTCAGACGCCTATCAAAGATGTAATTAAAATGGCCTTTAAAGTTGCTTTGTCATCACTGAAAACAGGTTACTAAGAATTTAAAGTCCCTCACAGGCTTTTTGGGATACTCACTCCCGTCTTCCCCTCTGCTCTACCTGTTCTACTGCTCAAGTTTTGTTGCCAGGAAAATCCCAAACCCCTTTCCCATAATTCTTTTATATCTCTTTTTCCTCATTCTCAGATCCACGGAGCTGCTCTCATCCCCTGCCTTCCCTGTCTTCCCCTCTATACCAGGCCCACAGAAAAGTCTTAAATGACCTTCTCCAGAAGTCTTCACCATGGCTGACTTTAAGCCTTTCAGCAACACAGTTCCTATAAAAGAGTTCAATGTAGATAAACTTCCTCTATTCGTGTTGCTCTGTTCTACTTGGCAACTGGCTGGAAAAATCAGCACTCCTAAGCTAGACACCCCCTTAGTAGTTTTTAACAAAATATATGAAGAAGGCCTCTGCCCTAGAGCTGGGGCTTCATAGAGATGGCTACATTTCTAAGATATAGAAGTTACCAACTGGGCTCCATGGTAACAGCTGGCAGGGAGGAAAAGAAAAAAAAAAGAAGAAAAAAGCTCTCCCCCTCCCAGGTGTCCTTAAGAAGTTAACTTTCCCAGAACAGAGGAAAAAAAAAAAAACAGAAACAAAAACTGCTTTTTGTGAACTTCTGCAGACTGTGAACTTCTGAGCCCCTTCCCTTACATGCTGGGTACAAAATTCTGAAACAACCTAAACTTTGGGTTCAGGGATTAATTGATTACAACAGAAGCAATGCCCTCTAAATCCGGATGCAACCAAATAAGACTGTTTCCCTGTCTTCTGTGCTATCTTAGGTACCTTGCCTTGTCCATCTCTACAGCAGTACAATTCTATACACTTAAACATTGTTTATGTTTTCATAAAATGGTCAACAGATGTGATTAATTATGTAATGGTGCAGATGTTTTCCAGAGTGCTCTATCATGACGCAGGTACATTTAAATATCAAATAGGGGGGCAAACAACCCGGTTCTGCCAGGAACCTGTATCCCTCACTTTAGTCATCCTATTATGAATAGGAGTTGCTGCAGGGGTGGGCACAGGAACCACTGCCCTGGTCCATGGGACACAACAAATGACCCAATTAGAAGCAGTAATAGACCAAAACTTAAAGATATTAAAAACCTCCTTCACAGCTTTACACGAATCTTTAACCTCTCTCTCTGAAGTTATTTTACAGAACAGTCGAGGGTTGGACCTCCTCTTCATGAGAGAAGGGGCCTTCGTCCTGCATTGAGGGAAGAATGTTGTTTTTATGCCGACCATACTGGAGTTGTAAAAGAATCTATGATTAAATTAAGAAGATGCCTTGAAGAGCATCAACAAGAGAGAGAGGCCCAAAAAAGGTGGTTTGAGTCTTGGTTCACAAAGCCCCCTCATTAACTACGTTTTCATCAGCCCTGGCCGGTCCATTAATAATCCTCATATTATTGGTAATTGTAGGACCCTGTTTGATCAACCGTGTAGTTTCCTTTCTCCATGCTCAAATTGGACAAGTTAAACTTATGGTAATCAGAAAACAATATACCACACTAGTAAACATAAAATGTGACACCCCCAATGATCATTTTTATGATTAAAAGTAACCAAAAGAAAAGTGGGGAATGAAAGGTTAATAAAATAGGTACTTGTCACTTCCAGTTTTTCGGTATGCTTAACAAAACACTGTTGATGTCTTGAGAACTGTTTGCTAATCTAGTTCCCTGAAAGTGCTGTACCCAACTGCAAAACTGCAGAATGTACTTCCTCACCCATTTGGACGCAAACCGCCCACTCGCCCTGACCCATCAATAAACTTTCCTATCTGCCCTCTCCAAGGAAAGTATATAAGCTCTGCTTAAGCTGTTCTCAGGACTCTGTGCTCTATTCAAGGGAGCTCTGACCCCAGCATGCTGGACCCCCATAAATCCTTGGCTGTTGCATGAGACAGTCTCTGGTAGTCTCTTCCTCCGACACTCGCCTGACCTTTACATTGGTAAAATAATAAGTGTCATCTTTGCTTTTTGTGTCCAGAATATTACTGTGATAAAATGTATATGTAGATAAGGTGACGTGAGTATTTCTTCCACCATTTCTGGGAGCAATATTTTGAAGATGTATAAATTAGTATTGGGGGTACAAATAGGTATATCCTGTGACTCTGAATATAGAGATAATGCATGAATAGACCATAATGTGAATAAATAATACAATGGGTTCCAAATTTAAATAATGGATTCCATTGATATCTGAAAATATACAGGAAATCTTATATTGATATACATACATTCATTTCAACCACTAATACATCTAATGGTAATATTAGGATTATGGTTTATCATGAAGAGTGTGTGAGTTTTGCTTCAAAAGTGATCATGGAAATTAAAAATAATGTGTTTGGAAAGAAGTCTCATGAAAAGCCCAGTCAAGAAACCTAGAGGAATTTATGTGTTCTGAAGCAGGAAGTGATGAAAGTGAAACAACTGCCTATAAGTTTGCTAACTTGTGGATGGAATATATATCCTATCATGTGCATAAATTGAAGAAATAGTATTGTACCAGTGCTGAATAAAAATGACCTTCAAAATACACATCATGTCCCACTGGAATCTACTTGCATTGATGTTAAACTGGGTCCGTTACTGTAAAAATAATAGTATTTGTATGCAAAATAAACTGAAGTTAGTTTTAAGTACTGGAAACAAATATGTATTTCAGGTGGATGAATATTTCTGTGAAAAATCTTGTGAAAAGTTGATTATAAATCCATATACATGAACATGAATGAATTTAGAGAGTGTATATAAGACACATATATTTCTGGAGAGTATATATACATATATATATATATATATATATATATATATATATATATATATATATATATATATACACACACACACACACATACACACACACACAAAATACACACACACACACAGACATTAAATTAGCAATATATATGCCAATCAAAATTTATCATGATATATATATCATCCACAGATGCAAAAATATTTCTTTAATTGAACATGGATTTATGTATAATGTTGTTCAACTAGGAAGCTCACCTATAGGTTGAATTTTCAGTTCCAACAGCGTTTAAGAGGAGTGATCACTTCTCACAAATTGTATTTGCCAAATCAGCCACCTCACAAAAATGTACATGTGATACCAGGTATGATTCTATATGTGCATTTAAAAGTACATGTGTTAATAGGATACAGAGAAAGGGAGACAGGAATTCACATATTTGTTAACCTTAAAAACACATGGAGAACTATTTAAATTATATATTGACTAGATTTATAACACCTACCATTAATCATGCAAAATACAAGTACAACTATACACTATGATTTCTCCTAACTGCTTGTATTCCTATTCTGTTTGTGTTATTTTTCTCCATCATATTAGGAGTAGTAGTCAGAGTCTAGTAGGGTATGGGTTCATCTCAGAGATTCAGTATTTTGAATGGAAAATTGTAAAATGAATGCAATGTGTATGTAAATATGTGCTACAAAAAAATGTTCACACTCTCATCCAGAACATTGCCTTGACATTGCCTTTGTTCCGAGTAAGACACAATTAGAGGAGAAAAGTTAGAAAATCTGTGAATATATACCAGGAATGAAAAATGCTCAGGAGTTCACAACCTCCGAGGTGGTAGAGGAGTTTTCAAAAGTAAGGGACACGGTAAACATTTCTCAAACATGGAGCTCTGCTGGTGTAAAGACTTCTTGAGAAACTTCCTCTGAGGTTGGGCACTTAAAAATATATGTTGTTGTTAGGAGCTTTAGCTTCCTTTGTTGGGAGACCATCAAATCTGGGTGTGCAACAATGTGACCTGGAGGATATTGTTTCTAATTTTCCAATGAACATGAGGCAGCCATGCTGAATACTCTCTTTGTAGTTTAACTATGGTCACTGGGTTGTAAGTGTCTCCACGTGTGGACTGTGAAGCCATTTGGTCATTCTCCAATTTTCCTGGTGTTTCTCACAGGTGCACTGGGAGTTTGGTATTTGCTTCATGAAATACAAGGAGCTAAACTGGGACACAGTGCTGGAGAGAGTTCTGTCCCGTGTGGAGGGTCACGGTCTGCATGAGAATGCACCAACCAGGATTCAATTCCACATAAGTTGCCCCCATTTCCATAGCAACCTGATTCTGAACATTGCCCTGAAACCTCTCTATATAAAAAACACCTTTGCATAGAAGGGTCTGCTGGCTGTACCATGTCAGTCACAAGCCTTTGGGAAGCCAATGGCAGATCCACATGTCACCACCACACATGTTTTATCACACACCTTCACACCACTGCTCTAGGCCCACTAATGAGCAGGATCCAACTTACTGGCATCACTGTTCTACACAAATTTCATAAAACCCAGTAAATCAAGGCACTGTCTGGTACACTCATCATCAGCAACAGGACATCCAAAAGTTCTCCAGTGCCACCTGGTCATGGGAATTTCAAAAATTTCATGGTATTTATCAAGCCATTTGTCAAGGATGAAGTTGGAGGCTCTGGGGGTTTCAATTCATTCAGGAACCATTAAATGTTGAGGAAGCTCATTTCAATGAAAGCTCTAGAGAACACTCACAGGCAAGGCTTCCCAAAGAGTAGCCAAAAGGTCACATGAAGCCAGGCCCATTGAGGTCTACAATGTGAGGTCCATGCGTGTTTTGACTCAACTGTGGCTGCAAAGTCTTTCAGAATAAAATCATGTGATATCCTGGCTGAGATTCCCAGTGCTCTGTGGAAAGCCACTCTGGGCCTAGATCTCAGGTTCCAAGGGCAACTCTCATGCATGGCCTAGTAAAATTCAAACACAATTGATGACAATGCTTCTCTGAGGTCAGTTCTAGAACTCAGACTCTAAGGGGAATCACACCAGAGCTAAAGCCCAGGTAAACCCAGGCATCTCTTCCAACTGCCACACAACTTACCACAATTCAAAACAAAATTCTCCCACATGGCCCTTATCTTCTTCCATGTAGACCCTCATCATAACCTCTGGATGGAGTTTTCCATGAGGGACACAGACCAAGACAATGTCCAAAATAACCTACCTTTCCCCCGATTTGCCTAAAATCAGTGTGGCCTGGAAACCCTGACTGTGAACGAGGAGTGATCAAATAGGTCTGCCATTAATACTGCTTGGCTTCTCCAATTTGAGGCCTACTGACTGTGGAGTTTAGATTCTTTATGTGAATTGGAGTAATGAGAACACCCAAGCACGTATGGGCTAGCCTCTGCAGGGCTTTGAATAACTCACTTGACCCAAAGGATCCCTATTCTCACTTGATAGATGTCAGGAACCTTTGAAAGGAAGGCGAGAGTCTTCATCCACAATGACAGCTCTTTTGGCTATTTTGGTTCTGTATGCATCCATGGGATCTTTCTTTAGATCCATCAGGTGCTGAGAATCTAAGCCACAGCCTCACACAGGGCCAAGAGGCTGATTCAGACACACCCCTTTCCAAAGCAATTAAGCAAAGAGCCCTAGGTGATGCCCATTCATTTCCATTTGAAAACTGTTTTCTTCAGGCTTCATAAATTGGTGGCCCGAGGCAAAGAACTTCGTGACATTCATAGCAACAGAATAATAGGTAAGCAAAAGGAGTGCATATCCCACTTGAATCAAAGTGTGAAATATGATATATCAAGAACTATGTAATGTTTTGAACAACCTACAATAAAAATTAATTAAAAAATAAAAAGGCCCAAAGCAGGGTTTCTCCACTGAGATTTAGTGGTCACACATATATCTCATTTTTCTGAGATGCTCACAATTCACTTGAGCTATCCAGTACATGGCCATGTCACAGAGCTTGGAGGTGGTACATACCTTAGAGACAAAACCATGAGACTATTCTGGAGAGGGGCCAGAATTCTGGAAGAAAACTGTAACTTAGGAAGATTGCAGGTGTTACCCATTGATAAGGCAATCTGAACTCCATTCATAAATTGGGCAGGATGAATTCTGGGAAGCTTTCTACTAGACAGGACACATCCATTGATGCATTCTTTTTTTCTAATGAGTACAACCACGGACACAGTGAGGTAAACAGACATAGAAACACTCGCCTTGTCAAATGACTTACAATAAACAGTTCATTCCACAGCACATAAAGCGCCTTGCCTACCTATTCTCAGAAAATGAGACAAAACCACAAACCAACACCCACAAAGGCAGCTCCTTCCCCCAAGAAGGTCTGTTACTATCCGGAGTGTCCTCTGACTGGTGGGCCATATTATTTTCCCCCTAAATGGCCTGAAATGTCTCAGATCTGGTCTCCTTGGCCAACTCTGTGAAGGTGTCAGGACCCAGAGGTGAGCCACTACCTGCTTTCTCAGGAAAGGCCCCTCTTCAGAGCTTTACTGGCATTTTGCAATCCTCACATCAATAGGTACCAAGAAAGACTTACTCTGTCCTTGGTAAATCCAAACAAGTGAGACCACTGGGACTGGGACTGGGACTGACTCTGGGTGCCTGGCTTCATGAATCTCAAGTTCTGAGATTTCCTTCACTAAGGAAGTGATGTGAGGTCACTTCCTTCAGGAACTGAATGAGGTCACTGCCTTGGCAATCACTTTGTCCAACCAGTGGCTTCCAAGTCTCACATGAAAAGGAGGCTGTCCCTAATTCCTGTGACACTTTCACAAGTTAGAATCTTATATCAACCATAGGCACCCGGGAACAGCTACCCACACAGGCCTGGTTTGGTCCATCTTCTCTACATTAAGAATAGAGAGGCTGATTCAGACAGAAACCTTCATCCTGACCAGGTTGTTTGCCATTGAACATGACTTTTGCTCTCTCAGGTCCTTCATAGCTGCGTATATATTCTCCAGTGATCATTTCAGCATGGAACTTTGAGGGTCTCAGTAGGTGGAAGACCCCCTACATTTCTTTACTGTAAGACCAACTCTGTCTCTTCCCTCTGTAAATTTAGATTGAGGGAACAGTGTATGGTTAGGGTTAACAACATGTTTTATTTGTGTTAGGAATCATTCTGCTGGATGAATAATGGTATTGGGAACCTGAAATATTTATAAGAATATGTATTTGAAATATAAGTATGAAAAGAGAAATCTAGGTAAGATTTGAAGCCAGGAAGGGCATTGGGCCCTTGATTATGATATTTAGCTTTGAATTACATTCTGCAATGTGGTCGCAGGTAAATCTACATACAATGGAATAAAACCTAGTACCTCAGATGCCTGAATGTCGAAGAGAACATCCAGTCAAAAAGGGATAGTCAGTAGGATTAGGAAAATAGTAGGTTTAGGTTGAAGAGTGAGTCTTTGAGTTGGAAATATAGTTCTTTAGCAATAGGGTTTCGTTTAGAGACTGAATGAAAATATCAGCACATATGAAGAGTCAGTCACAATGATGAACTGGGGAAAATATGTAGGAAAGCAGATATAAAATAGAGACATTAGGAAATCAGGCAAAGTATAAAGTGAGTAACAGGATTAGACATTTTCAACAGGGTTGAGGTTGAATATATGATATTAGAAGAAACAAATATGTAGTCACCAATAGGATTGAAATTTGAGAGCATTAGGCGACCTGGACATGGATGGTTTTAGTAATATATATTCACGTTCAATTTAGGTTTTGGTACAATCATAAGTGTTACCTTTACATTTGTGTCCAGAATATTACTGTGATAAAAATGTATATGTAGATCAGGTGATATGAGTATTTCTTCCACCATTATGGGGAGCAATATTTTTACAACCTATAAATTAGTATTGGGGAAAAAAATAGGTGTACCCTGTTTTGATGAATATAGAGATGATGAATGAATAGACCAAACTGTGAATAAATAATATAACTGGACCCAACATTAGAAATTGGAATTGGAATAAATTGATATCTGAAAATATACAGGAAATCTTATATTGATATTGGCATACATACATTCATTACAACCAGTTGTACATCTAATGGTAATATTAGTGTTACGGTTGATCATGAAGAGTGTGTGAGTTTTGCTTCAAAATTGATTATGCAAATCGAAAATAATGTGTTTGCAAAGAAGTCTCATGAAAGACCAGTCAAGAAACATGGAGGAATACATGTGTTCTGAAGCAGGAAGTGATTGAAAGTGAATCAAAAGTTTTAAATTTTGAAATTTTGCATGAAACATTTATCCTTTGATGTGCATAAACTGAAGAAATATTACTGTACCAGTGTTGAATAAAAATGAATGTCAAAATACACATCATGTCCCATAGGAATCTACTTGCATTGATATTAACCTGGGTAAGTTACTGCAGAAATATTAGGATTTGTATGCACCTTTCATTGAAGTTAGTTTTCAGTACTAGTAAACAAATATGTGTTTCAGGGGGATGAATATTTCTGAGAATAATCTAGTAAAAATTTGATTATAAATCCACATACATGAATATGAACGTATTTAGGGAGTGTATAATAAGACACATATATTTTATATTTTAAAAAATCTGGAGATTGTATATATATATATATATATATATATATATATATATATATATATATATATACACACACAAACACAAAAAACACACAGACATTAAAGAGTAGCAGTATATATGCCAATCGAAATTCATGGTGAAATATATATCATCCACTAATCCAAAAATATTAATTTTACTGAACATGGATTTATGAATAATGTTGTTCAACTAGGAAGATCACCCATAGTTTGAATTTTAAGATCCAACAGCATTTACGAGGAGTTATCTCTTCTCATAATTTTTATCTGCCACGTCAGCCTCCAAACAAGTATGTACATGTAATACCAGCTAGGATTCTATATGTGCATATAAAAATACATTTGCTGAATAGGCTACAGAGAAAGGGAGATAGAAATTCACATATTTGTTAACTTTAAAAACACATGGATAACTATTTCAATTAAAAATTATCTAGATTTATAACACCTACCCTACATAATGCAAAAGGAAAGTCCAACTATACACCATGCCTTCTCTGTACTGCTTGTATTTCTATTCTGTTTGGGTTATTTTTCTCCATCATATTAGGATTAGTAGTCAGAGTCTAGTAGGGTATGGGTTCGTGTCAGGGATTCAGTATTTTTAATGGGAAATTGGAAAATGAATCCAATGGGTATGCAAATATGTGCTACACAAAAATCTTCCCACTCTCATCCACAACAATGCCTTGACATTACCTTCACCCCAGGTAAGACACAATTAGAGGAGAAGAGTTAGAAAATCTGTGAATGCAAATCTGGAATGGAATATGCTCAGGAGTTCACAACCTTGGAGGTGGTAGAGCAGTTTCCAAAAGTAAAGGACATGGTAAACACTCCACAAACATTGAGCTCTGCTGGCCTAAAGACTTCTTGAGAAACTGCCTCTGAAGCTGGGCACTTGAAATATATGTTGTATTAAGGAGTTTTAGCTTCTTTTGTAGTGAGACCATCAAAGCTGGGTCTGCATCTATATGACCTGGAGAACATGGATTCTTATTTTCAAATGAACCTGAGGCAGCAGTGCTGAATTCTCTCTTTGTAGGTAAAGTGTGGCCACTGGAGGCTAAGTTTCACCCCGTGTGGACTGTGAAGCCATTTGGTCCTCCTCAAATTTTTGTGGTGGTTCTTGCTGCTGCACTGGGGCTTTTGGTTCTTGCTGCTGCACTGGGCTTTTTGAACAACAAGTTCAACTGGGACACAGTGCTAGAGGGAGTTCTGTCACGTGTGGTGGGTTAGGGTCTGCAGGAGAATGAAACAACCAGGCTTCTTTCTCACATAGCTTGCACCCTTGACCATATCAACCTGATTCTGATCATTACCTTGAAAGCTCTCCAAATAAAAAGATGCCTTTACAAATAAGGGTCTGCTGGCTGCACCATGTCAGTCACAAGCCATTTGGAAGCAAATGGGCTAATCACATGGACCCACCACAGATGTTTTATCACACACGTGGCTACCACTGCTCTAGGCCCACTACTCAGCAGGCTCCAACTTACTACCATCTCTGTTCTACATTATTTTTATAAATTCCAGTCAATCAAGGCACTCTCTGGTACACTCATGATCAGCAGCAGGACATCCAAAGATACTCCAGTGCCACCTGGTCATGGGAATTTCAAAAATTTCAAAGTATTTATCTAGCCATTTTTCAAGGATGTAGTTGGGAGGCACTGTGGCTTTCAAGAACCAATAAATGTTGAGGAAGCTCATTTCAGTGAAACTCTGGAGAACTTTCATAGGCAATGCTTCCCATAGACTGGCCAAAAGGTTACATGAAGCCAGGCCTATTGAGGTCTACAATGTGAGTTCCATGTGTGTTTTGACTCTCAAGTATGGCTGCCAAGTCTTTAAGAATAAAATCATGGGATAATTTGGCTGAGATTCCCAGTGCTCTGTGGAAAGCCACCCTGGACCTTGATCTAAGTTTATAAGGGCAACTCTCATGCATGGCTTCCTAAAATCCCAACTCGATTCATGGCAATACTTCTCTGAGGTCACTTCCAGAACTCAGTCTCTAAGGGGATTCACACCAGAGTTCAAACCCAGGTGGACCCAGTCATCTCTTCCAAGTGCCACACAAATGACCACAATTAAAACCAAAATAATCTCACATGGCTCTCATCTTCTTTTATATAGACACTCATCATAACCTCTAGCTGGAGGTTTCTATGAGGAGCACAGGACAAGACAGTGTCCAAAATACGCACTCTTGCTCGTCATTTCCATAAAGTCAGAGTGGCCTGGACACCCCTTCTGTGAACCAGAAGTGATCAAAAAGGCCTACCATTAATACTGCTCAGCTTCTCCAATTTGAGGCCTACTGACTGTGGGGTTTAGATTCTTTATGTGCATTGGGGTCATGAGAAAACCCAAGCACCTATTGGCTAGCCTCCGCAGGGCTTTGAAGAAGTCATTTGACCCAAAGGATTCCTATTCTCACTTGATAGAGGTCAGGAACCTTACAGAGGAAGGCAAGAGATTTTATCCACAATGACTGCTCTTTTGGCCATTTTGGTTTTGGATGCACACATGGCATCTTTCTTTAGATCCATCAGGTGCTGAGAATGCAAGCCACAGCCTCACACACAGCCAACAGACTGGCTCAGACACATCCCATTCAAAAGCAATTACTCAAAGAGAGACAGGTGATGCTCATTCATTTCCATTAGAAAACTGTTTTATTCAGGTTTCACAAAGTGGTGCCTTAGGCAAAGACCTTCCTGACATTCAGTGCTACAGAACAATAGGTAAGCAAAGGCCCAAAGCAGGGATTCTCCACTGAGACACTCATGATCACACAGATATCTGAGTTTCCTGAGATTCTCGCCATTCCCTTCAGCTATCCAGTACACGGCCATGTCACAGAGCTTTGAGGTGCTACATATCTTGGTGACAAAACCATGAGTCTATTCTGGAGAGTGGCCAGAATTCAAGAAGAAAACAGAAACTTAGGAAGACAGCAGGTCTTGCCCATCAATAAGGCAAGCCTCCGTCCTTTCATAAATTGGGCAGGATGAATGTGGGGAAGCTTTCTCCTAGACAGGACACATCCATTGATGCATTTTCTTTTGTAATGTCTACAACCATGGACACAGTTAAATACACAGACATAGAAACACTTGCTTTGTCAAATGAATTACTAGAAACAGTCCATTCTAAACCAAAGAAACCGCCTTTCCTACCTATTCTCAGAGCATGAGACAAAACCACATACACACACTCATTCCCACAAAGGCACCTTTTTCCCCCAAGAGGGTCTGTGACTATCAAGAGTGTCCTCTGCCTTGTGGGCCATACTATGTTCCCCCGAAATGGCTTCTCTATTCTCAAATCTGGACTCCTTGGCCCACTCTGTGAAGTTGTCAGGAGCCATCGGTGAGCCAATACCTGCTTTCTCAGGAAAGACCCCAATTCAGATCTTTCCTAGCATTTGGCCATCCTCACATCTGTAGATACCAAGAAAGATTGACTCTTTCCTTGGTAAATCCAAAAAGTGAGACTTCTGTGACTGTTATTGGGCCTGACTCTGGCTGCCTGTTTTCAGGGATCCCAAGTTCAGAGAGTTCCATCACCAAGAAAGTGAGGTAGGTCACTTCCTTCATGAAGTGAATGAGCTCACAGCCTTGGCAACCACTTTGTCCTAACAGTTGCTTCCAAGGGTCCCATGAGATGGAGGCTGCCCCTACTTCCTGTGACACTTTCACAAGTTAGAATGGTATATCAACCATTGGTACCGGGGAAAAGATCTCCACACAGGCCTGGTTTGGTCCATTTGCTCTATATTAAAAAGAGAGAGGCTTATTCAGACACATCCCTTCATAGTGACCAGGTTGTTTGCCATGGAAGCTAACTTTTGCTCTCTCAGGTCCTTCATAGCAGTCTACATCTTCTTCGGGGATCATTTCTGCATGGATCTTTGATATTCTCAGCAGGTGGAAGATCCCCAACATTCCTCTTTTGTAAGACCAACTCTGTCCCTGCACTGCTCTAAAGTTAGATTGAGGGAACAGTGTATGGTTAGGGTTAATAATATGTTCAATTTTGGTTAGCAATCATTCTGCTGGATGAATAATGGTATTGGAAACCTGTGATATTTACAAGAATATATAGGTAAAATATAACAGAAATCTAGGGAAGATTTGAAGCCAAGTAGGGCATTGGGCCCTTGAGTGGGATACTTAGCTTTGAATTATATTCTGCACAGATGTCTCAGATAAGTCAATATACAATGAAATTGGATCTTGTACCTCGGATGATTGAATAACAAACAGAACATCTAGTCATAAAGGAATAGTCCGTAGGATTACCAAGGTAGTCAGCAGGTTTATAAAGAAGAGTGAGTATAGGATTTGGACCAAAAGTTCTTTACAAATAGGGTTTCGGGTAGAGAGTGAATGTAAATGTCAGCACATGTGAAGAGTCAGTCACAATGATGAACAGGGGAAAATATGTAGGAAAGCAGACATAAATAGAGACATTAGGAAATCAGCAAAAGTATAAAGTGTGTAATTGGTTTAGACATTTTCAACAGGGTTGAGTTTGAATATATAATCTTAGGAAGAAACAAATATGTTGTCACAAATAGGATTGAATTCGAGAGCATTAGGTAACCAGGACTTGGATGTTTTTTTGTAACCCATGTTCACTTTCCATTTAGGCTTTTTTAAAATCATAAGTGTGACCATTGCATTTTGTGTCCAGAATATTATTGTGATAAAATGTATGTGTAGATCAGGTGACATGAATATTTCTTCCACCATTTCTGGAGCAATGTTTTGTAGACGTATAATTTAGTATTTGGGGTACAAATAGGTGTACCCTGTGTCTATGAATATGCAGATTATGCATGAATAAACCATACTGTGTATAAATAATATAACTGGTTCCACTTTAAATAATGGATTGAATTGATATCTGAAAATATAAAAGAAATCTCATATTGATATGCAATCATTCATTCCAACCACTTATACATCTAATGGTAATATTAGGGTTATATTTTATCCTGAAAAGTGTGTGAGTTTTGCTTCAAACGTGATTATGGAAATCAAAAATAATGTGTTTGGAAAGAAGTATCATGAAAAGAATAGTCAAGAAACCTGGAGGAATTCATGTGTTCTGAAGCAGGAAGTGATTGAATGTGAAACACATGCATATAAATTTGCGAACTTTTGAATGAAATATATACAGTATGATGTGCATAAGCTGCAGAAATAGTAATGTCGCAGTGTTGAATAAAAATGAACATCAAAATACACATCATGTCCCCTAGGAATCTACTTGCATTGATATTAATCTGGGTCAGTTACTGTAGAAATATTAGGATTTTTATGCACCATTTACTGAAGTTAGTTTTCAGTACTAGGAAACAAATATGTATTTCAGGTGGATGAATATTCTGAGAATAATCTTGTGGAAACTTGATTTTAAATCCATATAAATCGCAAAACATTATAAACAAAAAACACACACAGACATTAAAATGTAGCATAGTATATGCCAATTGAAATTCATCTTGAAATATATATCATCCACTGATCCAAAACTATTTGTTTAATGAACTTGGATTCATGAATAATGTTGTTCAACTAAGAAGCTCCCCCATAGTTTGAATTTTCTGTTCCAACAGTGTTTAGGAGGAGTGATCTCCTAAATGTGTATGCAAATATGTGCTACACAAAAATATTTCCACTCTCATCCAGAACAATGACTTGATATTACCTTCGCCCCAAGAAAGACACAATTGGAATAGAAGAGTTAGAAATTCTGTGAATACATATCTGGAATTAAAATGCTCGGGAGTTCACAACATTGGAGTTTGCAGAGGAGTTTCCAAAAGTAAGGGAGAGGCTTGATAGACCCAACCTGATTTTTTATTAAAATTGGGAACCATCTTGCCACAAAGCCGTGAAAAGATAATTTTGGCTTTACTCTAAATTACTGCAAATTCTGAACCTGCTTGGAACGCCTGCCCGTGCCTTGAACTCATCCACACCTGGCTCTCTGACCAGATAACAGTACTTTCTGAAACTTTAGTGACACCTCATAAATATTGGCCTTCCCTGGCCAGACAACAACCCTCTCTGAGGCCCTAATGGTCCTCATTATTTCTGATATTGGGGCCAGCAAAAAAAAAAAAAAATGTAAACTACCATTAGTGTGATGCTTTCAAAGTTTTGTTATCTGTAACCACCCGTTTGTGTAACTTTCTGGGCTATATAGCTGGGCTGTAGGAAAGGTGGGGTTGCTGTCTTGTTCCCGCCATTTTGGGAAGGAGAGGCAGCACAGCCAGTTTTAATAATAAGCCTGCCTTAATTTGATTTTAATTGGAGTCAGTGGTCTTTTCTTGCATCCTAGTCCAAAATTTGGAGTTCCCCAGTGAGATGACCCTGCCCGAGCAGATCACAAAACCAGACTGCTGAAAATTCTGAAGCTGGCCTTCCCTCCAGGGCACTGGGCTGGAGAACCACTCTAGGGGGTGCACAACTTGAGATGTTCCAAGGCCTTGGAGTGAGCCGTCAGTCTGGGGAGCACTGCAGTGAACCACCACACTAAAACTATTATCAAGCCCCTGGTGGAGGAGGCCTCCATAGGTAAGTGGCGCCTTTATAACATCTGATATCTGGTTAAGGGAGATCTCTTCTGATGACAGAGAGGTGGCCTGGGGAGGCTCACATACACTCCTGTCCAGGACAGTAATGAGAATCATGCTGTCCTCTGTTCTGTTCTGTAGGGAATTCCTCTGGAAGGGTAGAGAGGTGCCGATGGGCACACACACGCTCCTACCCTGGAGCTTTAGCAAGATGTTGCATTGCTCCTCTATTTTTCTGTTTCGGCACCAGGATTCTGTTTTTCTGTGTTTTGTTCTGTGGTCTATATGTTTTTTGTTGTTTGTTTTTGTGCGTTTTTTTGTTTGATTTCTGTGGTAAAATTTTAAGGATATTGGACGTGAAAAAGGGTAACAAAGCAAGTAAGCCTGACACCCTTTCGACTGTGTTTTAAGGAACTGTGATGAACTTTACCCACCTTTGTTAAGCAGGAAGAAAGAAGCCCCTAGCTGGCTGCCTGGAGCACACCCACTGCACAGGGCAATGCCTGCTGGGGAACGAAGAACTGAGTATACCCCAGGTTAACAAGTGAAACTCTTTAAAATCCCTTGTCCCTCCAGATCATGAGAGTCACAACCTTTTGGCAGAGTCCCCTTGTTTTTCCTTTGTTAGCAAAGCAATAAACCTCCATTTTCTTTTTCTCAAAACCCTGTCCTCATTATTAAATTAGCATTAATTAGCATTAATTTGAACTTTAAGTTACAAATTTTGATACCCGGCCCCGTCCCAGAACTTTTTGAGAGCTGACGACTGAAATGTAAGGAGATGGAGCATGCTTGGAGTGGACCCGAAACAGAAGAGCTAATCCTGTAAGTAAAAGGAGGGACTGAGGGACCCCAGCAACTGCCAAAGCCCTGTTGCTTAAGGGAATTCCCTCCTTCCTTCCCTGCACTGTAAGCATTATGACACCTCTGTCTTCTTTTAAAAGAGAAAAATAAAAAGGGGACACTAAATGCAGTAAAGTCACCATGGAGACCCTTGATTTTACATTTCAGGTAGCTTCTCTGTGAAAACATCTGGTCCCCTTGTGGGGACATCTGTGGTGCCACTGGTGCAGGAGATTTTTCTCTTATCTGCTCTGTTTTAAAGGCTTCTGTCTGTCAGCCATATTCTGGAGTTCCTTTCTGTCTGTCTTGTGCCTTTGTTTTTGGCCCTTTAAGACATGTGCAATAATGTGTTTATATTATAAATTGTTTCTTGAGAATGATCTTAGCTGAATTTGTGTCTAAATGATGATGTTTTATTGTAAAAATCTGGTATCTGAATGTGTTTTTTGAAGCATTGCACAATATTGCAGTTAAAAGTCGGGTTTAGGTAATTGTTTAGTTTTTGATTTCAGATAATTCATGCCAGAGAACTTAAATACTTAGGATGGAAAACTAAAGAACTCTACTTCCAAGTTGGCAAGTAACTTCCCAATCATGCAGTCTTTTTTTCTCCAATTCTGAATTGGGTAGCCTGGGAAAATGTCACTGTGTTTACCAGTGCATTAATTTGGACAAGGATAGTAAATCATAGTATGATATCTGTTGACAAAACAAGATGTAAAGATATAAAATTTTTTGAATTGTATCTTAAACTTGTAGCATAATTTTCAACATCCTAACCAGAAAATTATGGTTAAAATGCCTTAGGCCTGAGGTGTCTGCTCAGAATAGCAGTTTTTTCCTGCTCCTTCCAGACCTCAGCCAGGACTTCTGTTGAAATGCAAATGAAAGTCTCCTGTAAGCTCAGTAGGAGACTGATCTGAGGCCTAAGGGAAAAAAATGGTAAATTGTATGGTATTTACTAATTACCGGCCAGTCATTTTTTCTAGGACTCATAATTTTTTCTTAGATTCTTTTTTTTTTTTGAGTTTATGATTTTGATCCTACAGACCTAGGTTAATGTTTTTCTGAACAGTTTTATCTTTGACCAACTGTGGAGTTTTAAAAACATTGCAATGGTGATTTCACCTGTGAAAAGCTACAAGGCCTTCACTATTATTAGGTGTGCACACTTTTGTTATGTGTTGTATGTCTCTCTCTCTCTCTCTCTCTCTCTCTCTCTCTCTATATATATATATATATATATATATATATATATATATATATATACACATATGTCCGTATATCATTCAAATGATACACAAATTAACATATATAAGGAGCACTCATATAAAAAAGCGCTCATAAAAACAAATTTTAAAAAGTGGACCACAGATCTTTAATTCACGTGGTTTAAATGTTTCAATTTAGATTGGATAAACAGATAAATATAAATGTCTTCAAATTTATGCCTATAAGTTTTTCTAGGTGTTCAAAAATCTAATAAAATATTATTGTCTACCAAAGGTCTATATGACTTTGTTCTAGGACTTTTCCTTCAACCAAAAAATGGTTTACACTGTTCAATACATTTGTCTAATATTTTGATTAAAAAGTAAAGTAAATTTGATTTGGATTTACTCATTCATGAGTGTTTTGTTTGATATCTGATTGATATACTAAGGTCTATCAATTTTTAGTACAAAATCTGTATAAAATTTTACAATCTTATACAGACTTTCTACTAAAGTCTGTGTAAGATTGTAAAAATTAGTCATGTGTTAAAGAGACAAAAATTTCTTAAAACATAAGATTACTCATAACATTGTGTTTATTAAGTTTTATTTTTTCCAGAGCAAGCAACCATAAAAATTAAACAACTGTTTAAAACAGAACTGTTATTTTAGAGCACTGTACTGCCATTTCTTTAAAAGATAAACTTGGTTAATGTAGAAACATCAATGTAACTGTGATGCTATTAATGTGCTCATATCTTCCAGTTATACAACTCGATAAGGTAGAAACATTAAAAGAGCATTATATCAAGCTGGTGTTCTGAAGTTGTATGGTAAATAAAATATATATTCGGGATTTATTTACCTGTTATCAATAAGATATGTAAAGTTTTATGTTACACTTTACATTGTGCAACAATTTAAATGTATTTTTAAATTAATGAGAGCCTAATCTATTTGAATGTTAAAAACATTCAGCCATTCTTTAATTCATGTTTCAAAAGTGAAATTATATGGTGTTAGCTAATGTTCATGTGACCTCAAACAATTTATGTAAACTTTGTAAAAGGATATTAAAAAACGAAGATCAGCTTTAGAACTAAAACACTTAAGATTTATAAAGAGCCCTGTCTTACCTGAGATAAGGCTCTGTGTCCCATCTTACTACATGTGAGAATGACTACGAAAGCAGTAGGTCAGATTTTATTTCATTTAAAGTTATGTTCAAAAGTTTTGTTTTTTTCTTTTTTTTTTTTTCTCTCAAGTTTACTAGGATCTCAAACAGGGAATATAAAGTAAAACTCACCCAAAAAATTCAGGGTAGCATTACATTAACTAAGTATTTTTACTCTTGTTAAAAAATTTTGTTTTTTAATTTGCTTATAAGTGATCTAAAGATTCCCTGTTGGTGTTTTAACTATGACTGGAATCTTTCAGAATAAAATCTTGTGATATCCTGGCTTAGATTCCCAGTGCTCTGTGTAAAGTCACCCTGGGCCAAGATCTCAGATTCCAATGGTGAATCTCATGTGTGGCCTCCTGAAATCCCAACACAATTCATGGCAATACTTCTCTGAGGTCAGTTACACAACTCAGTCTCTAAGGGGAATCACAACAGAGTTCAAGCCCAGGTGGACCCAGGCATCTCTTCAAATTGCCACACAAATGATGACAATTAAAACCAAAACACTCTCACATGGCCCTCTTCATCTTTTTATATAGACACTAATCATAACCTCTAGCTGGAGGTTTCCTTGAGGGGCACAGCCCAAGACAGTGTCAAAAATAATCTCCCTTGTCCCTCATTTGCCTAAAGTCAGGGTGGCCTGGACAACGTTAGTGTGAACCAGAAGTGATCAAATAGGCCTGCCGTTAATACTACTCCACTTCTCAAATTTGAGGCCTACTGACTGTGGGGTATAGATTTTTAGTGTGAATTGGAGTTATAAGAAAACCCAAGCACCTATTGTCTCCCCTCTGCAGCCCTTTGAAGAACTTATTTGACACAAATGATCCCTATTCTCACTTGATGGAGGTCAGGAATCTTACAGAGGAAGGCAAGAGGCTTCATCCACAATGACTGATCTTTTTTCCATTTAGGTTTTGGATGCCCACATGGGATCTTTCTTTAGATTCATCAGGTGCTGAAAATCTAAACCACAGGCTCACACAGGGCCAAGAGGCTGATTCAGATACATCCATTTCCAAAGCAATGAAGCAAAGAGCCACAGGTGATGCCCATTCATTTCCATTTGAAAACTGTTTTCTTCAGGCTTCACAAAGGGGTGGCCTGAGGCAAAGACCTTTCTGACATTCAGAGCAACAGAACAATAGGTAATCAAAAGGCCCCAAGCAGGGTTTCTCCACGGAGACTTTCCTTGTTACTCTAATATGTGAGTTTTCTGAGTTGCTCGCCATTCCCTTCAGCTATCCAGTACATGGCCATGTCACAGAGCTTGGAGGTGGTACATATCTTGTACAAAAATACATGATACTAATCTTGAGAGTGGCCAGAATTCATGAAAAAATGGAAAATTAGGTAGATAGCAGGTGTTGCCCATGGATAAGGCAAGCCTCAGTCCATTCATTAATTGGAAAGGATGCATGCTGGGAAGCTTTCTACTAGACAGGACACACCCAATGAGCTATTTTTTTCTAATATCCACAAAGAAAAACACAGTGGGATACACAGACATAGAAACAGTCTCCTTGTCAAATGACTTACTGGAAACAGTCCACTCCAATCCAAACAAACCTCCTTTTTTACCTATTCTCAGAACATGGAAAAAAACCACAAACACAAACCAACACCCACAAATGCAATTCCTTCCCCCAAGTAGGTCTGTCACTATCTGGAGTGTCCTCTGACTGGTAGGCCATACGATGTTCCCCACAAATGGCCTTTCTGTCTCAGATCTGGTCTCCTTGGTCAACTCTGTGAAGTTGTCAGGAGGCAGTGGTGAGCCAATTCCTGTCCTCTCAGGAAAGACCCCTCTTCAGAGCTTTCTTAGTATTTGGCAACCCTTACATCAGTAGGTACCAAGAAAGACTGACTCTGTCCTTAGTAAATCCAAACAAGTGAGCCCACTGCGACTGGGACTTGGACTGGCTCTGGTGCCTGGCTTCCTGGATCACAAAATTCAGAGAGTTCCATCGCCAAGGAAATGAGGTGAGGTCACTACCTTCAGGAAATAAATGAGGTCCCTGTCTTGGCCACTACTTTGTCCTAACAGTTGCATCCTAGTGTCTCCTGACATGGAGGCTGCCCTACTTCCTGTGATACTTTCACATGTTAGAATGGTATAGAAACCATAGTCACCTGGGAACAGCTCTCCACACAGGCCTGCTTTGGTCCATCTTCCCTGCATTAAGAATAGAGAGGCTGACTCAGACACATCCTTTCATCCTGACCATGTTGTTTGCCATGGAATATGACTTTTGTTCTCTCAGGTCTTTCATAGCTGCCTACATCTTGTCCAGGGATTATTTCTGCATGGATTTTGAGGTACTCAGCAGGTGGAAGATCTCCTAACTTCCTGTATTGTAAGATCAACTTTATCCCTGCTCTTCTGTAAAGTGAGATTGAGGGAACATTGTATGGTTAGGGTTAATAGCATGTTCCATTTGGCTTAGGAATAATTCTGCTGGATGAATAATGGTATTGGGAACCAGCAATATTTATAAGAATATAGAGGTAAAATATAAGTATGAAAACAAAAATCTAGGTAATATTTGAAGCCCAGAAGGATTTGGGCTCTTGATTGGGATCCTTAGCTTGAGTAATGTTTTGCACCGAGGTCGATGCAAATCGATATACAATGGCATAAGACCCTGTACCTCAGATGATTGAATGTAGAAGAGAACATCCAGTGAAAAAGGGATAGTGTGTAGGATTAGAAAGACAGTCAGTAGGTTTAGGAGGAAGAGTGAGTCTAGGATTTGGACCAAAAGTTCTTTAGCAATAGGTTTCGGTTAGAGAGTGAATATAAATGGCACCATATGTGAAAAGTTGGGCACAATGATGAACTGGGAAAAATATGTAGGAAGGCAGACATCAATAGAGACATTAGGAAATCAGGCAAAGTATAACGTGAGTGATAAGATTTGACATTTTCAACAGGGTTGAGGTTGAATACATAATCTTAAAAAGAAACAAAAATGTAGTCACCAATTGGATTGACATTTGAGAGCATTAGGCAAACTGGACATGGATGTTTTTAGTAATCCATGTTCACATTCCATTGAGGCTTTATTGCAATCATAATGGTGACCTTTGCATTTTGTGTCCAGAATATTACTGTGATAATATGTATATGTAGATCAGGTGACATGAGTATTTCTTCCACCTTTTCTGGGAGCAATATTTTGAAAACATATAAATTAGTACTGGGGATACTAAGAGGTTTACCCTGTGTTGATGAATATAGAGATGATGCATTAATAGACCATACTGTGAAAAAATTATGTGACTGGTTCCAAATTTACATAATGGATTGTTTTAATATCTGAAAATATAGACGAAATCATATATTGATATATGTACATTCATTCCAACAAGTTATATATCTAATGGTATTATTAGGGTTACCGTTTATCATGAATAGTGTGTGAGTTTTGCTTCAAAAATGATAATGGAATCGAAAATAATGTGTTTAGAAAGAAGTCTAGTGAAAAGACCAGTCAAGAAACATAGAGGAATATATGTGTTCCGAAGGAGGAAGTGATTGAAAGTAAACCAAATATTTATAAATTTGTGAACTTGTGAATGAAAGGATATATTTTATGATGTCCATAAACTGAATAAATAATAACGCACCAAGTTTGAATAAAAATGAACTTTAAAAAACACATCATATCCAATAGGAATGTATTTGCATTGATGTTAAACTTGGTCAGTTAGTCTAGAAATATTAGGATTTGTAAGAACGCTTCCCTGAATTTAGTTTTCAGTACTAGGAAACAAATATGTATTTCAGTGGATGTATATTTCTGAGAATAAACTTGTTAAAAGTTGATTATAAATCCACATATATGAATATGAATGAATTCAGGTGGTGTATAAGAAGACATATATTTCATATTTTGGAAAATCTGGAGACTATATATATATATATATATATATATATATATATATATATATATAGAGAGAGAGAGAGAGAGAGAGAGAGAGAGAGAGAGACAAACACACACACATTATAATTTCGCAATATATATGTCAATCGAAATTCATCATGAAAAATAACTCATCCGCATATCCCAAAATATTCATTTTACTGAACATGGATGTATGTATAATGTTGTTCATCTAGGAAGCTCACCCATGGGTTGAATTTTCTGTACCAACAGCGTTTAGGAGGAGTGATCTCTTCTCACAAATAGTATCTGCCAAGTCAGCCACCTTACAAGAATGTACGTGTGAAACCAGGTAGGATTCTATTTGTGCATATAAAAATACATGTGCTTAATAGGCTACAGAGAAAGGGAGACAGGAATTCATATATTTCTTAACTTTAAAAACACATGGAATAGTGTGTAGTGTCCCTCTTTATCCCTTTTGATTAACTTTGGCTTAAAAAAAAGAATTTTATTGAGAATTTTTGTATATATCTTTGTCAGGAATATTGCTCTGAAGATTTCTTTCCTTGATGTGTCTTTGTCTGATTTTGGTATGTGAGTGATAATAGCCTCATGGAATGAGTTTGGAGGAGTTCCATCCTTTTCTATTTTATGGAATAATTTGAGGAGTATTGTGATGAATGCTTCTTTGAAGGTCTTGTAGAACATGGCTGAGAATCTGTCTGTTCCTGGGCTTTGCTTGATTGGTAGGCTGTTGACAGCAACTTCTATTTCATTGCTTGAAATTGATTTGTTTAAATTGTTCACGTCCTACTAATTAAGTTTGGGTATATCTCTAAAATTTTATTGATGTCATCATGGTATTTTAATTTATTAGACTATAAATTTTCAAATTAGTTTTCAATTATTCTCTGTATTTTAGTTGTGTACTCTGTAAAAGTTCCTTTATGATCCTTAATTTTAGTAATTTGAGGTTTTTTTTCTTCATTAGCTTGGTTAAGGAAGTGTCAATTTTATTTATTTTTCAAAGATTAAATTTTGTGTTGTGTCAAAAAAAATAACACATGGAAAATTATTTCAATAAATTGAATAGATTTATAACTCCTACCTTATATTATGCAAAAGGCAAGTCCAACTATACACCACGTCTCTTCTGAAATGCTTGTATCTATTCTGTTTGGGTTCTTTTTCTCCATTATATTAGTATTAGTGGTAAGAGTCTCGTAGGGTATATGAATGTTTCTGAGAATAATCTTGTGAAAAGATAATTATAAATCCACATTCATGAATATGAAAAATTTAGGGAGTGCAAAATAAGACACATATATTTCATACTTTGAAAAATTTGGAGAGTATATCTATATTTATATCTATATATCTATATCTATATCTATATCTATATCTATATCTATATCTATATATATATATATATATATACACACACACACACACACACACACACACACACAACACTCACAGACATTAAAAAGTACCAATATAAATGCCAATCGAAATTCATCAGTAAATATATATCATCCACAAATGCAAAAAATATTTATTTTACTGAACATGAGTTTATATATAATGTTTTTCTAATAGGACGCTCTTCTATAGGTTGAATTTTCATTTCCAAAAGCATTTAGGAGGAGTGAACCCTTCTCACAATTTGTATCTGCCAAGACAGCCACCTCACAAAAATGTACGTGTGATACCTGGTAGGATTCTATATATGCATATAAATATACATGTGTGAATATGCTACAGAAAAGGGAGACAAGAATTCACATATTTGTTAAGTTTAAAAACACATGGACAATATTTCAATTAAAATTTGACTAGATTTATAACTCCAACCTTATATAAGGCAAATGTCAAGTCCAACTATACAACATGTCTCCTCTGAAGTGCTTGTATTTCTATTGTGTTCGGTTAATTTTCCCGATTATATTAGGATGAATAGTCTGAGTCTACTAGGTATGGGTTAGTGTCAGGGATTCAGTACTTCGAATGAAAAATTGGAAAATGAATCCAATGTGTATGTAAATATACGCTGCACAAATATCCTCCCGCTCTCATCCAGAACAATGCCTTGACATTACCTTCACCACAAGTAAGACACAACTAGAGGAGAAGAGTTACAAAATCAGTGAATACATATCTGGAATGGAAAATGCTAAGGAGTTCACATTCTGGAGGTGGTAGAGGAGTTTCAAAAAGTAAGGGACAGGGTAAACACTCCACAAACATGGAGCTCTGCTGGCCTAAAAACTTTTTGAGAAACTGCCTCTGAGCTTCCGCACTTGAAATATATGTTGTTTTCAGAAGATTTGGCTTCCTTTGTAGTGAGACCATCAGGGCTGGGTCTACATCTATGTGACCTGGAGGACATGGTTTCTTATTTTCCAATGAACAAGATGAAGCAGTGCTGAATCCTCTCTTTGTAGGTAAACTGAGGCCACTGGGGACTAAGTGTCTCCCCGTGTGGACTGTGAAGCCATTTGGTCCTCCTCCATTTTTTGTGGAGTTTTTGCTGCTGCACTGTGAGTTTGGTAGTTGTTTCACGAAATACTAGGAGCTAAACTGGGACACAGTGCTGGAGGGAGTTCTGTCACGTGTGGTGGGTCAGGGTCTGCAAGAGAATGCACCAACTAGGCTTCTATCTCTCACAGCTTTCCCCATTGCCCCCTTTTCCATATCAACCTGATTCTTAATTTTCCTCTGAAAACTCTCCATATAACAAGATGCCTTTACATATAAGGGTCTGCTGGCTGCACCATGTCAGTTACAAGGCATTTGGAATCCAATGGTAGATCCACAAGGCCCTTCCACGAATGTTTTATCAAACACCTCCCCACCACTGCTCTAGACCCACTACTCAGCAGGCTACAAACTACTGGCATCTCTGTTCTACACCATTTTCATGAAACTCAGTAAATCAAGGCACTGTCTGGTATAATTATGATCAGCAAAAGGACATCCAATGTTTCTCCAGTACCACCTGGTTATAGGTATTTCAAAAATTTCATGGTATTTATCTAGCCATTTTTTAGCATGAAGTTGGAGGCACTGTGGGTTTCAATTCATTCAGCAAAGATTAAATGGTGAGGAAGCTCATTTCAATAAAATCTCTGGAGAATTCTCACAGGCAAGGCTTCCCAAAGAGTGGACAAAATGTCACATTAGGCGAGGCCCATTGAGGTCTATAATGTGAGGTCCATGTGTGTTTTGACTCTCAACTATGGCTGCCATTTCTTTAAGGATAAAATCATGTGATATCCTTGCTGAGATTCCCAGGCCTCTGTGGAAATCCACCCGGGGCCTAGGTCTCAGTTTCCAAGAGCGAATTTCATGCATGGCCTCTTAAAATAACAACAAAATTCATGGCAATGCTTCTCTGAGTTCAGTTCCAAAACCCAGTCTCTAAGGGGTATCACACCAGAGTTCAAGCCCACGTGGACACAGTCATTTATTCCAATGCCACACAAATGACCAACATTAAAACCAAAACACTCCCACATAGCCCTCATCTTATTCCATATAGTCAATCATCTTAACATCTGGCTGGAGGTTTCCATGAGGGGTGCAGCCCAAGACAGTGTCCAAAATCAGCTCGTTTGACCCTCATTTGCCTAAAGTCAGGGTAGGCTGGACACCGTTTGTGTGAACCAGGAGTGAACAAATAAACCTGCCGTTAATACTTCTATGTTTCTCCAATTTGAGGTCTACTGATTTTAGGTATCAATTCTTTAGGTGATTTAGAGTCAAGCGAAAACACAAGCACCTCTGCAGGGCTTTGAAGAACTCATTTGACCCAAATAATCCCTATTCTCATTTGATGGAGTGCAGCAACCTAACAGAGGAAGGCAAGAGACTTCATCCAAAATGAATGATATTTTTTGCCATTGTGGTTTTGGAAGCTCACATGGGATCATTCTAAAGATCCATCAGGTGCTGAGAATCTAAGCTACAGCCACACACAGGTCCAAGAGGCTGATAAAGACACATACCTTTCCAAAGCAATTAAGCTAAGAGCCACAGGTGAGGCCCATTCATTTCCATTTGAAAACTGTTTTCTTCAGGCTTCACAAAGGGGTGGCCTGAGGCAAAGACTTTCCTGACATTCAGTGCAACACAGCAATAAGTAAGCAAAAAGCCCAAAGCAGTGTTTCTGCACTGAGACTTTCCTGGTCACACTGATATCTGAGTTTTCTGAGATGCTCGCCATTCTCTTCAACTATCCAGTACATGGCCATGTCACAGAGCTTGGAGGTGGTACATATTTTGGACACAAATCCATGAGCCTATTCTGGAGAGTGGCCAGAATTCAGGAAAAAAAACAACAACTTAGAAAGATAACAGGTGTTGCACATCGATAAGACAAGCTGCAGTCCATTCATATATTGGGCAGGATGAATTATAGGGAAGATTTATACTAGACAGGACACATCCATTAATGCATTCTCTTTTCTAATGTCTACAACAACGGACACAGTGGGATACACAGAAACAGAAACACTCGCCTTGTCAAATGACTTACTAGAAACTGTCCACTCCAAACCAAACAAAACGCCTTTCCTATCTATTCTCAGAACATGAGACAAAACAACAAAACCACACCCACTCCCACAAAGGCACCTCCTGCCCCCAAGTAGGTCTTTGACTATCCGAAGTATCCTCTGACTGGTGGGCCATACTATGTTCCCCCGACATGGCCTGTCTTCTCTCAGATCATGTTTCCTCGACCAACTCTGTGAAGATGTCAGGAAAAAGTGGTTAGCCACTACCTGTTTTCTCAGGAAAGGTCCATCTTCAGAGCTCTCCTGGCATTTGGCCATCCTCACATCATTAGGTACCAAGAAAACTGACTCTGTCCTTGGTAAATCCAAACAAGTGAGCCCACTGGGCCTGGGACTGGGACTGCCTCTGGGTGCCTGGATTCTTGGATACCAAGTTCAGAGAGTTTCATCACCAAGGAAATGAGGTATGTCACATTCTTTGGAACTGAATGAGGTCACTGCCTTGGCAACCACTTTGTCCTAACAGTTGCTTCCAAGGGTTACATAAGATGGAGGTTTCCCCTACTTCCTGTGACACTTTCATAAGGTAGAATGTATATCAACCATTGGCACCCGGGAACAGCTCTCCACTCAGGCCTGGATTGTTCCATCTTGTCTACAGTAAGATGACAGAGGCAGATTCAGACACATCCCTTCATCCTGACCAGGTTGTTTGCCATGGAAGATGACTTTTGCTCTCTCAGGTGCTTCATACCTGGCTACACCTTCTCCAGGTATCATTTGTGCATGGACATTTGAGGTTCTCATCTGGTGGAAGATCCACAACTTTCCTGTATTGTAAGAACCCCTCTGTCCCTGCTCTTCTGTAAAATGATTGAGGGAACAGTGTATACTTGGGTTTAAAAACAGGTTTGATTTGGTGACGAATGATTCTGTGCGATGAATAATGGCATTGGGAACCTGAAATATTTACAAGAATATAGAGGTGAAATATAAGTATGAAAACAGAAATCTAGGTATGATTTGAAGCCCAGAAGGGTTTTGCCCTTGATTGGGATACTTAGCTTTGAATTATGTTCTGCAAAGATATCTCAGATAATTCGAATTACAATGGCATAGGACGTTGTACATTGGATGATAGAATTTAGAAGAGAACATCAGGTCAAAAAGGGATATTCAGTAGGATTAGGAAGATAGTCGGTAGGTTTAGGAAGAAGAGTGAGTACAGGATTTGGACCAAAAGTTCTTTAGCAATAGAGTTTTGGTTATAGAGTGAATGTAAATGTCAGCACATATGAAGCGTCAGTCACTATGTTGAACTGGGGAAAATATGTAGAAAAGCAGATATCAATAGAAACATTACGAAATCAGGCAAAGTATAAAGTGAGGGAAGAATTAGACATTTTCAACAGTGTTGAGTTTGAATATATAAATAGGAAAAAACAAATATGTAGTCACCAATAGGATTGACAATTGACAGCATTAGGCAACCTGGACTTGGATGTTTTTAGAAATCCATGTTCACTTTCCATTTAGGCTTTGGTACAATCATAAGTGTGACCTTTCCATTTTTTGTCCAGAATATTACTGTGATAATGAGGTGACATGAGTATTTCTTTCACCATTTCTGGGAGCAATATATTGAAGATGTAATATTAGAATCGGGGTACAAAGAGGTGTACCCTGTTTCTATGAACATAGAAAAAAAGCATGAATAGACCATACTGTGAATAAATAATATAATTTTTTCAACTTTAAATAATGAATTCAACTGATATCTGAAAAATTAAAGGAAATCGTATATTGATATACAATCATTCATTCCAACCAGTTATATATCTATTGGAAATATTAGTGTTTTGGTTTATCATGAAGAGTGTGTGAGTTTTGCTTCAAAATGATTATGGAAATTCAAAATAATGTGTTTGGAAAGAAGTCTGATGAAAAGACCAGTCAAGAAACCCTGACAATACATGTGTTCTGAAGCAAGAAGTGATTAAAGTTGAAACAAATGCCTATTAATTTGTGAACTTGTGGATGCAATGTATATCCTATGATGTGCAAAAACTGAAGAAACAATAATGTACCAGTGTCGAATACAAATGAATGACAAATTACATATCATGTCCCATATGAGTCTTCTTGCATTGATGTAGACTGGGTCAGTTACTGTAGAGTAATTAGGATTTGTATGCAACATTCACTGAAGTTAGGTTTCAGTACTATGAAACAAATATGTATTTCAGGTGGATGAATATTTCTGATTATAATCTTGTGAAAAGTTGATTATATATCCACATACATGTACATGAATGAATTTAGAGAGTATATATTAGACACATTTTTTCATATTTTGAAAAATTTGGAGAGTATATATATATCTATGTCTATACACACACACAGACACACACACACACAGACACACACACACACACAGACACACACACACACACACACAACATTCACAGACATTAAAAAGTACCAATATAAATGCCAATCGAAATTCATCAGTAAATATATATCATCCACAGATGCAAAAATATTTATTTTACTGAACATGAGTTTATGCATAATTTTGTTCTACTAGGACGTTCTCCTATAGGTTGAATTTTCATTTCCAACAGCATTTAGGAGGAGTGAACACTTCTCACAATTTGTATCTGCCAAGACAGCCACCTCACAAAAATGTATGTGTGATACCTGGTAGGATTCTATATATGCATATAAATATACATGTGTGAATAGGCTACAGAAAAAGGAAACAAGAATTCACATATTTGTTAAGTTTAAAAAGAGATGGAGAATATTTCAATTAAAATTTGACGAGATTTATAACTCCTACCTTATATAATGCAAATGTCAAGTCCAACTATACAAAATGTCTCCTCTGAAGTGCTTGTATTTCTATTGTGTTGGGTTAAATTTCCCCATTATATTAGGATGAATAGTCTGAGTCTACTAGGTAAGTTTTAGTGTCCGGGAGTCAGTACTTCAAATGGAAAATTGGAAAATGAATCCAATGTGTATGTAAATATATGCTGCACAAATATCCTCGCGCTCTCATCCAGAAAAATGCCTTGACATTACCTTCACCCCAAGTAAGGCACAATTAGAAGAGAAGAGTTACAAAATCAGTGAATACATATCTGGAATGGAAAATGCTCAGGAGTTCACAACCTTGGAGGTGGTAGAGGAGTTTCCGAAAGTAAGGGACAGGGTAAACACTCCACAAACATGGAGCTCTGCTGGCCTAAAAACTTTTTGAGAAACTGCCTCTGAGCTTCCGCACTTGAAATATATGTTGTTTTCATGAGATTTGGATTCCATTGTAGTGAGACCATCAAAGCTGGGTCTGCATCTATGTGACCTGGAGGACATGGTTTCTTATTTTCCAATGAACAAGATGAAGCAGTGCTGAATCCTCTCTTTTTAGGTAAATTAAGGTCACTAGAGACTAAGTGTCTCCCCGTCTCCCCATGCGGACTGTGAAGCCATTTGGTCCTCCTCCAATTTTGTGGCGTTTAGGCTGCTGCACTGTGAGTTTGGTATTTGTTTCATGAAATACTAGCAGCTAAACTGGGACACAGTGCTGGAGGGAGTTCTGTCACGTGTGGTGGGTCAGGGTCTGCAAGAGAATGCACCAACTAGGCTTCTATCTCTCACAGCTTGCCCCATTGCCCCCTTGTCCATATCAACCTGATTCTTAATTTTCCTCTTAAAACTCTCCATATAACAAGATGCCTTTACATATAAGGGTCTGCTGGCAGCACCATGTCAGTTACAAGCCATTTGGAATCCAATGGTAGATCCACATGGCCCTACCACGGATGTTTTATCAAACACCTCCCCAGCACTGCTCTAGACCCACTACTCAGCAGGCTCCAACTTACTGGCATCTCTGTTCTACACCATTTTTATGAAACTCAGTAAATCAAGGCACTGTCTGGTATACTCATGATCAGCAATAGGACATCCAATGTTCCTCCAGTGCCACCTGGTCATAGGAATTTCAAAAATTTCATGGTATTTATCTAGCCATTTTTCAAGCATGAAGTTGGAGGCACTGTGGGTTTCAATTCATTCAGCAAACATTAAATGGTGAGGAAGCTCATTTCAATGAAATCTCTGGAGAAATCTCACAGGCAAGGCTTCCCAAAGAATGGACAAAAGGTCAAATTAGGCCAGGCCCATTGAGGTCTACAATGTGAGGTGCATGTGTGTTTTGACTCTCAACTATGGATACCATTTCTTTAAGTAAAAATCATGTGATATCCTTGCTGAGATTCCCAGGCCTATGTGGAAATCTACCCGGGGCCTAGGTCTCAGTTTCCAAGAGCGACTTTCATGCGTGGCCTCTTAAAATCCCAACAAAATTCATAGCAATGCTTCTCTGAGTTCAGTTCCAAAACCCAGTGTTTAAGGGGAATCACACCAGAGTTCAAGCCACGTGGAACCAGTCATTTTTTCCAATGCCACACAAATGACCAACATTAAAACCAAAACACTCCCACATGGCCATCACCTTATTCCATATAGTCAATCATCTTAACATCTGGCTGGAGGTTTCCATGAGGGGTGCAGCCCAAGACAGTGTCCAAAATCATCTCCTTTGCCCCTCATTTGCCTAAAGTCAGGGTAGCCTGGACACCGTTGCTGTGAACCAGGAGTGAACAAATAAGCCTGCCGTTAATACTTCTATGTTTCTCCAATTTGAGGGCTACTGATTTTAGGTATCGATTCTTTAGGTGATTTAGAGTCATGCGAAAACACAAGCACCTCTGCAGGGCTTTGAAGAACTCATTTGACTCACAGAATCCCTATTCTCATTTGTTGGAGTGCAGGAACCTAACAGAGGAAGGCAAGAGTCTTCATCCACAATGAATGATATTTTTTGCCATTTTGGTTTGGGAAGCTCACATGGGATCATTCTTAAGATCCATCAGGTGCTGAGAATCTAAGTCACAGCCACACTCAGGACCAAGAGGCTGATAAAGACACATCCCTTTCCAAAGCAATTAAGCAAAGAACCACAGGTGAGGCCCATTCATTTCCATTTGAAAACTGTTTTCTTCAGGCTTCACAAAGGGGTTGCCTGAGGCACAGACCTTCCTGACATTCAGTGCAACACAACAATAAGTAAGCAAATAGCCCAAAGCAGTGTTTCTGCACTAAGACTTTCCTGGTCACACTGATATCTGAGTTTTCTGAGATGCTCGCCATTCTCTTCAACTATCCTTTACATGGCCATGTCACAGAGCTTGGAGGTGGTACTTATTTTGGACACAAATCCCTGAGCCCTTTCTGGAGAGTGGCCAGAATTTAGGAAGAAAACAACAACTTAGAAAGATAGCAGGTGTTGCACATCGATAAGACAAGCTGCAGTCCATTCATATATTGGGCAGGATGAATTATAGGGAAGATTTATACTAGACAGGACACATCCATTAATGCATTCTCTTTTCTAATGTCTACAACAACGGACACAGTGGGATACACATAAACAGAAACACTCGCCTTGTCAAATGACTTACTAGAATCTGTCTGCTCCAAACCAAACAAACCGCCTTTTCGATCTATTCTCAGAACATGAGACAATACAACAAACCCACACCCACTCCCACAAAGGCACCTCCTTCCCCCAAGTAGGTCTGTGACTATCCGGAGTGTCCTCTGACTGGTGGGCCATACTATGTTCCCTCGAAATGGCCTGTCTTCTCTCAGATCTTGTTTCCTTGACCAACTCTGTGAAGATGTCAGGAAAAAGTGGTTAGCCACTACCTGTTTTCTCAGGCAAGGTCCATCTTCAGAGCTCTCCTGGCATTTGGCCATCCTCACATCATTAGGTACCAAGAAAACTGACTCTGTCCTTGGTAAATCCAAACAAGTGAGCCCACTGGGCCTGGGACTGGGACTGCCTCTGGGTGCCTGGCTTCTTGGATACCAAGTTCAGAGAGTTCCATCAGCAAGGAAATGAGGTATGTCACATTCTTTGGAACTGAATGAGGTCACTGCCTTGGCAACCACTTTGTCCTAACAGTTGCTTCCAAGGGTTACATAAGATGGAGGTTTCCCCTACTTCCTGTGACACTTTCATAAGGTAGAATGTATATCAACCATTGGCACCCGGGAACAGCTCTCCACTCAGGCCTGGATTGTTCCACCTTGTCTACAATAAGAAGAGAGAGGCAGATTCAGACACATCCCTTCATCCTGACCAGGTTGTTTGCCATGGAAGATGACTTTTGCTCTCTCAGGAGCTTCATACCTGCCTACAACTTCTCCAGGTATCATTTGTGCATGGACATTTGAGGTTCTCATCTGGTGGAAGATCCCCAACTTTCCTGTATTGTAAGAACCCCTCTGTCCCTGCTCTTCTGTTAAATGATTGAGGGAACAGTGTATACTTGGGGTTAAAAACAGGTTTGATTTGGTGACGAATGATTCTGTGCGATGAATAATGGGATTGGGAACCTGCAATATTTACAAGAATATAGAGGTGAAATATAAGTATGAAAAAAGAAATCTAGGTATGCTTTGAAGCCCAGAAGGGTTTTGCCCTTGATTGGGATACTTAGCTCTGAATTATGTTCTGCAAAGATGTCTCAGATAATTTGATATACAATGGCATAGGACCTTGTACATTGGATGATTGAATTTAGAAGAGAACATCCAGTCAAAAAGGGATATTCAGTAGGATTAGGAAGATAGTCGGTAGGTTTAGGAAGACGAGTGAGTATAGGATTTGGACCAAAAGTTCTTTAGCAATAGACTTTTGGTTATAGAGTGAATGTAAATGTCAGCACATATGAAGAGTCAGACACTATGTTGAACTGGGGAAAATATGTAGAAAAGCAGATATCAATGGAAACATGATGAAATCAGGCAAAGTATAAAGTGAGGGATAGAATTAGACATTTTCAACAGGGTTGAGTTTCAATATATAAATTAGGAAAAAACAAATATGTAGTCACCAATAGGAGTGACAATTGACAGCATTAGGCAACCTGGACATGGATGTTTTTAGAAATCCATGTTCACTTTCCATTTAGGCTTTGGTACAATCATAAGTGTGACCTTTCCATTTTTTGTCCAGAATATTACTGTGATAATGAGGTGACATGAGTATTTCTTTCACCATTTCTGGGAGCAATATATTGAAGATGTAAAATTAGAATCGGGGGTACAAATAGGTGTACCCTGTTTCTATGAACATAGAGACAAACCACGAATAGACCATACTGTGAATAAATAATATAACTTTTTTGAACATTAAATAATGAATTGAACTGATATCTGAAAAATAAAAGGAAATTGTATATTGATATACAATCATTCATTCCAACCAGTTATATATCTAATGGAAATATTAGTGTTTTGGTTTATCATGAAGAGTGTGTGAGTTTTGCTTCAAAATGATTATGGAAATTCAAAATAATGTGTTTGGAAAGAAGTCTCATGAAAAGACCAGTCAAGAAACCCTGACAATACATGTGTTCTGAAGCAAGAAGTGATTAATGTTGAAACAAATGCCTATTAATTTGTGAACTTGTGGATGAAATGTATATCCTATGATGTGCAAAAAATGAAGAAACCATAATGTACCAGTGTCGAATACAAATGAATGACAAATTACATATCATGTCCCATAGGAGTCTACTTGCATTGATGTTAGACTGTGTCAGATACTGTAGAATAATTAGGATTTGTATGCACCCTTCACTGAAGTTAGTAGTCAGTACTAGGAAACAAATATGTATTTCAGGTGGATGAATATTTCTGATTATAATCTTGTGAAATTGTGATTATAAATCAACATACATGAACATGAATGAATTTAGAGAGTGTATACTAGACACATATATTTCATATTTGGAAAACTTTGGAGAGTATATCTATATCTATATCTATACACACACACACACACACACACACACACACACACAACACTCACAGACATTAAACGTACCAATATAAATGCCAATCGAAATTCATCAGTAAATATATATCATCCACAGATGCAAAAATATTTGTTACTGAACATGAGTTTATGTATAATGTTGTTCTTCTAGGACGCTCTCTTATAGGTTGAATTTTCATTTCCAACAGCATTTAGGAGGAGTGAACACTTCTCACAATTTGTATCTGCCAAGACATCCACCTTACAAAAATATACGTGTGATACCTGGTAGGATTCTATATATGCATATAAATATACATGTGTGAATAGGCTACAGAAATTGGAAACAAGTATTCACATATTTGTTAAGTTTAAAAACACATGGAGAATATTTCAATTAAAATTTGACTAGATGTATAACTCCTACATTATATAATGCAAATGTCAAGTCCAACTATAGAACATGTCTCCTCTGAAGTGCTTGTATTTCTATTATGTTTGGTTAATTTTCCCCATTATATTAGGATGAATAGTCTGAGTCTACTAGGTATGGGTTAGTGTCAGGGATTCAGTACTTCGAATGAAAAATTGGAAAATGAATCCAATGTGTATGTAAATATATGCTGCACAAATATCCTCCCGCTCTCATCCAAAACAATGCCTTGACATTACCTTCACCCCAAGTAAGACACAATTAGAGGAGAAGAGTTACACAATCAGTGAATACATATCTGGAATGGAAAATCCTCAGGTGTTCACAACCTTGGAGGTGGTTTAGGAGTTTCCAAAAGTAAGGGACATGGTAAACACTCCACAAACATGTAACTCTGCTGGCCTAAAAACTGTTTGAGAAACTGCCTCTGAGCTTCCGCACTTGAAATATATGTTGTTTTCATGAGATTTGGCTTCCTTTGTAGTGAGACCATCAAAGCTGTGTCTGCATCTATGTGACCTGGAGGACATGGTTTCTTATTTTCCAATGAACAAGATGAAGCAGTGCTGAATCCTCTCTTTATAGGTAAACTGAGGCCACTGGGGACTAAGTGTCTCCCCGTCTCCCCGTGTGGACTGTGAAGCCATTTGGTCCTCCTCCACTTTTTGTGGTTTTTAGGCTGCTGCACTGTGAGTTTGGTATTTGTTTCACGAAATACTAGCAGCTAAACTGGGACACAGTGCTGGAGGGAGTTCTGTCACGTGTGGTGGGTCAGGGTCTGCAAGAGAATGCACCAACTAGGCTTCTATCTCTCACAGCTTGCCCCATTGCCCCCTTGTCCATATCAACCTGATTCTTAATTTTCCTCTTAAAACTCTCCATATAACAAGATGCCTTTACATATAAGGGTCTGCTGGCAGCACCATGTCAGTTACAAGCCATTTGGAATCCAATGGTAGATCCACATGGCCCTACCACGGATGTTTTATCAAACACCTCCCCAGCACTGCTCTAGACCCACTACTCAGCAGGCTCCAACTTACTGGCATCTCTGTTCTACACCATTTTCATGAAACTCAGTAAATCAAGGCACTGTCTGGTATACTCATGATCAGCAATAGGACATCCAATGTTTCTCCAGTGCCACCTGGTCATAGGAATTTCAAAAATTTCATGGTATTTATCTAGCCATTTTTCAAGCATGAAGTTGGAGGCACTGTGCGTTTCAATACATTCAGCAAACATTAAATGGTGAGGAAGCTCATTTCAATGAAATCTCTAGAGAAATCTCACCGGCAAGGCTTCCCAAAGAATGAACAAAAGGTCACATTAGGCCAGGCCCATTGAGGTCTACAATGTGAGGTGCATGTGTGTTTTCACTCTCAACTATGGCTGCCATTTCTTTAAGAATAAAATCATGTGATATCCTTGCTGAGATTCCCAGGCCTCTGTGGAAATCTACCCGGGGCCTAGGTCTCAGTTTCCAAGAGCGACTTTCATGCGTGGCCTCTTAAAATCCCAACAAAATTCATAGCAATGCTTCTCTGAGTTCAGTTCCAAAACCCAGTGTTTAAGGGGAATCACACCAGAGTTCAAGCCCACGTGGAACCAGTCATTTTTTCCAATGCCACACAAATGACCAAAATTAAAACCAAAACATTCCCACATGGCCCTCACCTTATTCCATATAGTCAATCATTTTAAACTCTGGCTGGAGGTTTCCATGAAGGGTGCAGCCCAAGACAGTGTCCAAAATCAGCTCGTTTGCCCCTCATTTGCCTAAAGTCAGGGTAGCCTGGACACCGTTGCTGTGAACCAGGAGTGAACAAATAAACCTGCCGTTAATACTTCTATGTTTCTCCAATTTGAGGTCTAATGATTTTAGGTATCGATTCTTTAGGTGATTTAGAGTCATGCGAAAACACAAGCACCTCTGCAGGGCTTTGAAGAACTCATTTGACTCACAGAATCCCTATTCATATTTGTTGGAGTGCAGGAACCTAACAGAGGAAGGCAAGAGTCTTCATCCACAATGAATGATATTTTTTGCCATTCTGGTTTTGGAAGCTCACATGGGATCATTCTTAAGATCCATCAGGTGCTGAGAATCTAAGTCACAGCCACACACAAGACCAAGAGGCTGATAAAGACACATCCCTTTCCAAAGCAATTAAGCAAAGAACCACAGGTGAGGCCCATTCATTTCCATTTGAAAACTGTTTTCTTCAGGCTTCACAAAGGGGTGGCCTGACGCAAAGACCTTCCTGACATTCAGTGCAACAC
Organism: Callospermophilus lateralis; assembly: GCF_048772815.1. Lineage (NCBI taxonomy): Eukaryota > Metazoa > Chordata > Mammalia > Rodentia > Sciuridae > Callospermophilus > Callospermophilus lateralis. The sequence goes on along the minus strand of NW_027512421.1, from coordinate 412,590 downwards.
AACAATAAGTAAGCAAAAAGACCAAAGCAGTGTTTCTGCACTAAGACTTTCCTGGTCACACTGATATCTGAGTTTTCTGAGATGCTCGCCATTCTCTTCAACTATCCTTTACATGGCCATGTCACAGAGCTTGGAGGTGGTACTTATTTTGGACACAAATCCCTGAGCCCATTATGGAGAGTGGCCAGAATTCAGGAAGAAAACAACAACTTAGAAAGATAGCAGGTGTTGCACATCGATAAGACAAGCTGCAGTCCATTCATATATTGGGCAGGATGAATTATAGGGAAGATTTATACTAGACAGGACACATCCATTAATGCACTCTCTTTTCTAATGTCTACAACAACGGACACAGTGGGATACACATAAACAGAAACACTCGCCTTGTCAAATGACTTACTAGAAACTGTCTGCTCCAAACCAAACAAACCGCCTTTTCGATCTATTCTCAGAACATGAGACAAAACAACAAACCCACACCCACTCCCACAAAGGCACCTCCTTCCCCCAAGTAGGTCTGTGACTATCCGGAGTGTCCTCTGACTGGTGGGCCATACTATGTTCCCCCGAAATGGCCTGTCTTCTCTCAGATCTTGTTTCCTTGACCAACTCTGTGAAGATGTCAGGAAAAAGTGGTTAGCCACTACCTGTTTTCTCAGGCAAGGTCCATCTTCAGAGCTCTCCTGGCATTTGGCCATCCTCACATCATTAGGTACCAAGAAAACTGACTCTGTCCTTGGTAAATCCAAACAAGTGAGCCCACTGGGCCTGGGACTGGGACTGCCTCTGGGTGCCTGGCTTCTTGGATACCAAGTTCAGAGAGTTCCATCAGCAAGGAAATGAGGTATGTCACATTCTTTGGAACTGAATGAGGTCACTGCCTTGGCAACCACTTTGTCCTAACAGTTGCTTCCAAGGGTTACATAAGATGGAGGTTTCCCCTACTTCCTGTGACACTTTCATAAGGTAGAATGTATATCAACCATTGGCACCCGGGAACAGCTCTCCACTCAGGCCTGGATTGTTCCACCTTGTCTACAATAAGAAGAGAGAGGCAGATTCAGACACATCCCTTCATCCTGACCAGGTTGTTTGCCATGGAAGTTGACTTTTGCTCTCTCAGGTGCTTCATACCTGCCTACAACTTCTCCAGGTATCATTTGTGCATGGACATTTGAGGTACTCATCTGGTGGAAGATCCCAAACTTTCCTGTATTTTAAGAACCCCTCTGTCCCTGCTCTTCTGTAAAATGATTGAGGGAACAGTGTATACTTGGGTTTAAAAACAGGTTTGATTTGGTGACGAATGATTCTGTGCGATGAATAATGGGATTGGAAACCTGCAATATTTACAAGAATATAGAGGTGAAATATAAGTATGAAAAAAGAAATCTAGGTATGCTTTGAAGCCCAGAAGGGTTTTGCCCTTGATTGGGATACTTAGCTTTGAATTATGTTCTGCAAAGATGTCTCAGATAATTTGATATACAATGGCATAGGACCTTGTACATTGGATGATTGAATTTAGAAGAGAACATCCAGTCAAAAAGGGATATTCAGTAGGATTAGGAAGATAGTCGGTAGGTTTAGGAAGACGAGTGAGTATAGGATTTGGACCAAAAGTTCTTTAGCAATAGACTTTTGGTTATAGAGTGAATGTAAATGTCAGCACATATGAAGAGTCAGACACTATGTTGAACTGGGGAAAATATGTAGAAAAGCAGATATCAATGGAAACATTACGAAATCAGGCAAAGTATAAAGTGAGGGATAGAATTAGACATTTTCAACAGGGTTGAGTTTCAATATATAAATTAGGAAAAAACAAATATGTAGTCACCAATAGGAGTGACAATTGACAGCATTAGGCAACCTGGACATGGATGTTTTTAGAAATCCATGTTCACTTTCCATTTAGGCTTTGGTACAATCATAAGTGTGACCTTTCCATTTTTTGTCCAGAATATTACTGTGATAATGAGGTGACATGAGTATTTCTTTCACCATTTCTGGGAGCAATATATTGAAGATGTAAAATTAGAATCGGGGGTACAAATAGGTGTACCCTGATTCTATGAACATAGAGAAAAACCACGAATAGACCATACTGTGAATAAATAATATAACTTTTTTGAACTTTAAATAATGAATTGAACTGATATCTGAAAAATAAAAGGAAATTGTATATTGATATACAATCATTCATTCCAACCAGTTATATATCTAATGGAAATATTAGTGTTTTGGTTTATCATGAAGAGTGTGTGAGTTTTGCTTCAAAATGATTATGGAAATTCAAAATAATGTGTTTGGAAAGAAGTCTCATGAAAAGACCAGTCAAGAAACCCTGACAATACATGTGTTCTGAAGCAAGAAGTGATTAATGTTGAAACAAATGCCTATTAATTTGTGAACTTGTGGATGAAATGTATATCCTATGATGTGCAAAAATGAAGAAACCATAATGTACCAGTGTCGAATACAAATGAATGACAAATTACATATCATGTCCCATAGGAGTCTACTTGCATTGATGTTAGACTGGGTCAGATACTGTAGAATAATTAGGATTTGTATGCCCCCTTCACTGAAGTTAGTAGTCAGTACTAGGAAAAAAATATGTATTTCAGGTGGATGAATATTTCTGATTATCATCTTGTGAAAAGTTGATTATAAATCAACATATGTGAACATGAATGAATTTAGAGAGTGTATACTAGACACATATATTTCATATTTGGAAAACTTTGGAGAGTATATCTATATCTATACACACACACACACACACACACACACACACACACACAACACTCACAGACATTAAAAAGTACCAATATAAATGCCAATCGAAATTCATCAGTAAATATATATCATCCACAGATGCAAAAATATTTATGTTACTGAACATGAGTTTATGTATAATGTTGTTCTTCTAGGACGCTCTCTTATAGGTTGAATTTTCATTTCCAACAGCATTTAGGAGGAGTGAACACTTCTCACAATTTGTATCTGCCAAGACATCCACCTTACAAAAATGTACGTGTGATACCTGGTAGGATTCTATATATGCATATAAATATACATGTGTGAATAGGCTACAGAAATTGGAAACAAGTATTCACATATTTGTTAAGTTTAAAAACACATGGAGAATATTTCAATTAAAATTTGACTAGATGTATAACTCCTACCTTATATAATGCAAATGTCAAGTCCAACTATAGAACATGTCTCCTCTGAAGTGCTTGTATTTCTATTGTGTTTGGTTAATTTTCCCCATTATATTAGGATGCATAGTCTGAGTCTACTAGGTATGGGTTAGTGTCAGGGATTCAGTACTTCGAATGAAAAATTGGAAAATGAATCCAATGTGTATGTAAATATATGCTGCACAAATATCCTCCCGCTCTCATCCAAAACAATGCCTTGACATTACCTTCACCCCAAGTAAGTCACAATTAGAGGAGAAGAGTTACACAATCAGTGAATACATATCTGGAATGGAAAATGCTCAGGAGTTCACAACCTTGGAGGTGGTTTAGGAGTTTCCAAAAGTAAGGGACATGGTAAACACTCCACAAACATGTAACTCTGCTGGCCTAAAAACTTTTTGAGAAACTGCCTCTGAGCTTCCGCACTTGAAATATATGTTGTTTTCATGAGATTTGGCTTCCTTTGTAGTGAGACCATCAAAGCTGGGTCTGCATCTATGTGACCTGGAGGACATGGTTTCTTATTTTCCAATGAACAAGATGAAGCAGTGCTGAATCCTCTCTTTGTAGGTAAACTGAGGCCACTGGGGACTAAGTGTCTCCCCGTGTGGACTGTGAAGCCATTTGGTCCTCCTCCACTTTTTGTGGTGTTTAGGCTGCTGCACTGTGAGTTTGGTATTTGTTTCACGAAATACTAGCAGCTAAACTGGGACACAGTGCTGGAGGGAGTTCTGTCACGTGTGGTGGGTCAGGTTCTGCAACAGAATGCACCAACTAGGCTTCTATCTCTCACAGCTTGCCCCATTGCCCCCTTGTCCATATCAACCTGATTCTTAATTTTCCTCTTAAAACTCTCCATATAACAAGATGTTTTTACATATAAGGGTCTGCTGGCAGCACCATGTCAGTTACAAGCCATTTGGAATCCAATGGTAGATCCACATGGCCCTACCACAGATGTTTTATCAAACACCTCCCCAGCACTGCTCTAGACCCACTACTAGGCAGGCTCCACCTTACTGGCATCTCTGTTCTACACCATTTTTATGAAACTCAGTAAATCTAGGCACTGTCTGGTATACTCATGATCAGCAATAGGACATCCAATGTTTCTCCAGTGCCACCTGGTCATAGGATTTTCAAAAATTTCATGGTATTTATCTAGCCATTTTTCAAGCATAAAGTTGGAGGCACTGTGGGTTTCAATTCATTCAGCAAATATTAAATGGTGAGGAAGCTCATTTCAATGAAATCTCTGGAGAAATCTCACAGGCAAGGCTTCACAAAGAATGGAAAAAAGGTCACATTAGGCCAGGCCCATTGAGGTCTACAATGTGAGGTGCATGTGTGTTTTGACTCTCAACTGTGGATTCCATTTCTTTAAGAATAAAATCATGTGGTATCCTTGCTGAGATTCCCAGGCCTCTGTGGAAATCTACCCGGGGCCTAGGTCTCAGTTTCCAAGAGCGACTTTCATGCGTGGCCTCTTAAAATCCCAACAAAATTCATAGCAATGCTTCTTTGAGTTCAGTTCCAAAACCCAGTGTTTAAGGGGAATCACACCAGAGTTCAAGCCCACGTGGAACCAGTCATTTTTTCCAATGCCACACAAATGACCAACATTAAAACCAAAACACTCCCACATGGCCCTCACCTTATTCCATATAGTCAATCATCTTAAACTCTGGCTGGAGGTTTCCATGAGGGGTGCAGCCCAAGACAGTGTCCAAAATCAGCTCGTTTGCCCCTCATTTGCCTAAAGTCAGGGTAGCCTGGACACCGTTGCTGTGAACCAGGGGTGAACAAATAAGCCTGCCGTTAATACTTCTATGTTTCTCCAATTTGAGGGCTACTGATTTTAGGTATCGATTCTTTAGGTGATTTAGAGTCATGGGAAAACACAAGCACCTCTGCAAGGCTTTGAAGAACTCATTTGACTCACAGAATCCCTATTCATATTTGTTGGAGTGCAGGAACCTAACAGAGGAAGGCAAGAGTCTTCATCCACAATGAATGATATTTTTTGCCATTTAGTTTTAAAAGCTCACATGGGATCATTCTTAAGATCCATCAGGTGCTGAGAATCTAAGTCACAGCCACACACAGGACCAAGAGGCTGATAAAGACACATCCCTTTCCAAAGCAATTAAGCAAAGAACCACAGGTGAGGCCCATTCATTTCCATTTGAAAACTGTTTTCTTCAGGCTTCACAAAGGGGTGGCCTGAGGCAAAGACCTTCCTGACATTCAGTGCAACACAACAATAAGTAAGCAAAAAGCCCAAAGCAGTGTTTCTGCACTAAGACATTCTTGGTCACACTGATATCTGAGTTTTCTGAGATGCTCGCCATTCTCTTCAACTATCCTTTACATGGCCATGTCACAGAGCTTGGAGGTGGTACATATTTTCGACACAAATCCCTGAGCCCATTCTGGAGAGTGGCCAGAATTCAGGAAGAAAACAACAACTTAGAAAGATAGCAGGTGTTGCACATCGATAAGACAAGCTACAGTCCATTCATATATTGGGCAGGATGAATTACAGGGAAGATTTGAACTAGACAGGACACATCCATTAATGCATTCTCTTTTCTAATGTCTACAACAACGTACACAGTGGGATACACACGAACAGAAACACTCGCCTTGTCAAATGACTTACTAGAAACTGTCTGCTCCAAACCAAACAAACCGCCTTTTCGATCTATTCTCAGAACATGAGACAAAACAACAAACCCACACCCACTCCCACAAAGGCACCTCCTTCCCCCAAGTAGGTCTGTGAGTATCCGAAGTGTCCTCAGACTGGTGGGCCATACTATGTTCCCCCGAAATGGCCTGTCTTCTCTCAGATCTTGTTTCCTTGACCAACTCTGTGAAGATGTCAGGAAAAAGTGGTTAGCCACTACCTGTTTTCTCAGGAAAGGTCCCTCTTCAGAGCTCTCCTGGCATTTGGCCATCCTCACATCATTAGGTACCAAGAAAACTGACTCTGTCCTTGGTAAATCCAAACAAGTGAGCCCACTGGGCCTGGGACTGGGACTGCCTCTGGGTGCCTGGCTTCTTGGATACCAAGTTCAGAGAGTTCCATCAGCAAGGAAATGAGGTATGTCACATTCTTTGGAACTGAATGAGGTCACTGCCTTGGCAACCACTTTGTCCTAACAGTTGCTTCCAAGGGTTACATAAGATGGAGGTTTCCCCTACTTCCTGTGACACTTTCATAAGGTAGAATGTATATCAACCATTGGCACCCAGGAACAGCTCTCCACTCAGGCCTGGATTGTTCCACCTTGTCTACAATAAGAAGAGAGAGGCAGATTCAGACACATCCCTTCATCCTGACCAGGTTGTTTGCCATGGAAGATGACTTTCGCTCTCTCAGGTGCATCATACATGCCTACAACTTCCCCAGGCATCATTTGTGCATGGACTTTGAGGTTCTCATCTGGTGGAAGATCCCCAACTGTCCTGTATTGTAAGAACCCCTCTGTCCCTGCTCTTCTGTAAAATGATTGAGGGAACAGTGTATACTTGGGGTTAAAAACAGGTTTGATTTGGTGACGAATGATTCTGTGCGATGAATAATGGGATTGAGAACCTGCAATATTTACAAGAATATAGACGTGAAATATAAGTATGAAAAGAGAAATCTAGGTATGCTTTGAAGCCCAGAAGGGTTTTGCCCTTGATTGGGATACTTAGCTTTGAATTATGTTCTGCAAAGATGTCTCAGATAATTTGATATACAATGGCATAGGACCTTGTACATTGGATGATTGAATTTAGAAGAGAACATCCAGTCAAAAAGGGATATTCAGAAGGATTAGGAAGATAGTCGGTAGGTTTAGGAAGACGAGTGAGTATAGGATTTGGACCAAAAGTTCTTTAGCAATAGACTTTTGGTTATAGAGTGAATGTAAATGTCAGCACATATGAAGAGTCAGACACTATGTTGAACTGGGGAAAATATGTAGAAAAGCAGATATCAATGGAAACATTACGAAATCAGGCAAAGTATAAAGTGAGGGATAGAATTAGACATTTTCAACAGGGTTGAGTTTCAATATATAAATTAGGAAAAAACAAATATGTAGTCACCAATAGGATTGACAATTGACAGCATTAGGCAACCTGGACATGGATGTTTTTAGAAATCCATGTTCACTTTCCATTTAGGCTTTGGTACAATCATAAGTGTGACCTTTCCATTTTTTGTCCAGAATATTACTGTGATAATGAGGTGACATGAGTATTTCTTTCACCATTTCTGAGAGCAATATATTGAAGATGTAAAATTAGAATCGGGGGTGCAAATAGGTGTACCCTGTTTCTATGAACATAGAGAAAAACCACAAATAGACCATACTGTGAATAAATAATATAACTTTTTTGAACTTTAAATAATGAATTGAACTGATATCTGAAAAATAAAAGGAAATTGTATATTGATATACAATCATTCATTCCAACCAGTTATATATCTAATGGAAATATTAGTGTTTTGGTTTATCATGAAGAGTGTGTGAGTTTTGCCTCAAAATGATTATGGAAATTCAAAATAATGTGTTTGGAAAGAAGTCCCATGAAAAGACCAGTCAAGAAACCCTGACAATACATATGTTCTGAAGCAAGAAGTGATTAATGTTGAAACAAATGCCTATTAATTTGTGAACTTGTGGATGAAATGTATATCCTATGATGTGCAAAAACTGAAGAAACAATAATGTACCAGTGTCGAATACAAATGAATGACAAATTACATATCATGTCCCATAGGAGTCTACTTGCATTGATGTTAGACTGGGTCAGATACTGTAGAATAATTAGGATTTGTATGCACCCTTCACTGAAGTTAGTAGTCAGTACTAGGAAACAAATATGTATTTCAGGTGGATGAATATTTCTGATTATAATCTTGTGAAAATGTGATTATAAATCAACATACAGGAACATGAATGAATTTAGAGAGTGTGTACTAGACACATATATTTCATATTTGGAAAACTTTGGAGAGTATATCTATATCTATACACACACACATACACACACACACACACACACACAACACTCAGACATTAAAAAGTACCAATATAAATGCCAATCGAAATTCATCAGTAAATATATATCATCCACAGATGCAAAAATATTTATGTTACTGAACATGAGTTTATGTATAATGTTGTTCTTCTAGGACGCTCTCTTATAGGTTGAATTTTCATTTCCAACAGCATTTAGGAGGAGTGAACACTTCTCACAATTTGTATCTGCCAACATCCACCTTACAAAAATGTATGTGTGATACCTGGTAGGATTCTATATATGCATATAAATATACATGTGTGAATAGGCTACAGAAATTGGAAACAAGTATTCACATATTTGTTAAGTTTAAAAACACATGGAGAATATTTCAATTAAAATTTGACTAGATGTATAACTCCTACCTTATATAATGCAAATGTCAAGTCCAACTATAGAACATGTCTCCTCTGAAGTGCTTGTATTTCTATTGTGTTTGGTTAATTTTCCCCATTATATTAGGATGCATAGTCTGAGTCTACTAGGTATGGGTTAGTGTCAGGGATTCAGTACTTCGAATGAAAAATTGGAAAATGAATCCAATGTGTATGTAAATATATGCTGCACAAATATCCTCCCGCTCTCATCCAAAACAATGCCTTGACATTACCTTCACCCCAAGTAAGACACAATTAGAGGAGAAGAGTTACACAATCAGTGAATACATATCTGGAATGGAAAATGCTCAGGAGTTCACAACCTTGGAGGTGGTTTAGGAGTTTCCAAAAGTAAGGGACATGGTAAACACTCCACAAACATGTAACTCTGCTGGCCTAAAAACTTTTTGAGAAACTGCCTCTGAGCTTCCGCACTTGAAATATATGTTGTTTTCATGAGATTTGGCTTCCTTTGTAGTGAGACCATCAAAGCTGGGTCTGCATCTATGTGACCTGGAGGACATGGTTTCTTATTTTCCAATGAACAAGATGAAGCAGTGCTGAATCCTCTCTTTATAGGTAAACTGAGGCCACTGGGGACTAAGTGTCTCCCCGTCTCCCCGTGTGGACTGTGAAGCCATTTGGTCCTCCTCCACTTTTTGTGGTGTTTAGGCTGCTGCACTGTGAGTTTGGTATTTGTTTCACGAAATACTAGCAGCTAAACTGGGACACAGTGCTGGAGGGAGTTCTGTCACGTGTGGTGGGTCAGGGTCTGCAAGAGAATGCACCAACTAGGCTCCAATCTCTCACAGCTTGCCCCATTGCCCCCTTGTCCTTATCAACCTGATTCTTAACTTTCCTCTGAAAACTCTCCATATAACAAGATGCCTTTACATATAAGGGTCTGTTGGCTGCACCATGTCAGTTACAAGCCATTTGGAATCCAATGGTAGATCCACATGGCCCTACCACGGATGTTTTATCAAACACCTCCCCACCACTGCTCTAGACCCACTACTCAGCAGGCTCCAACTTACTGGCATCTCTGTTCTACACCATTTTCATGAAACTCAGTAAATCAAGGCACTGTCTGTTATACTCATGATCAGCAATAGGACATCCAATGTTTCTCCAGTGCCACCTGGTCATAGGAATTTCAAAAATTTCATGGTATTTATCTAGCCATTTTTCAAGCATGAAGTTGGAGGCACTGTGGGTTTCAATTCATTCAGCAAAGATTAAATGGTGAGGAAGCTCATTTCAATGAAATCTCTGGAGAAATCTCACAGGCAAGGCTTCCCAAAGAATGGACAAAAGGTCACATTAGGCCAGGCCCATTAGGTCTACAATGTGAGGTGCATGTGTGTTTTGACTCTCAACTATGGCTGCCATTTCTTTAAGAATAAAATCATGTGATATCCTTGCTGAGATTCCCAGGCCTCTGTGGAAATCTACCCAGGGCCTAGGTCTCAGTTTCCAAGAGCGACTTTCATGCGTGGCCTCTTAAAATCCCAACAAAATTCATAGCAATGCTTCTCTGAGTTCAGTTCCAAAACCCAGTGTTTAAGGGGAATCACACCAGAGTTCAAGCCCACGTGGAACCAGTCATTTTTTCCAATGCCACACAAATGACCAACATTAAAACCAAAACACTCCCACATGGCCCTCACCTTATTCCATATAGTCAATCATCTTAAACTCTGGCTGGAGGTTTCCATGAGGGGTGCAGCCCAAGACAGTGTCCAAAATCAGCTCGTTTGCCCCTCATTTGCCTAAAGTCAGGGTAGCCTGGACACCGTTGCTGTGAACCAGGAGTGAACAAATAAGCCTGCCGTTAATACTTCTATGTTTCTCCAATTTGAGGGCTACTGATTTTAGGTATCGATTTTTTAGGTGATTCAGAGTCATGGGAAAACACAAGCACCTCTGCAGGGCTTTGAAGAACTCATTTGACTCACAGAATCCCTATTCATATTTGTTGGAGTGCAGGAACCTAACAGAGGAAGGCAAGAGTCTTCATCCACAATGAATGATATTTTTTGCCATTTTGGTTTGGGAAGCTCACATGGGATCATTCTTAAGATCCATCAGGTGCTGAGAATCTAAGTCACAGCCACACACAGGACCAAGAGGCTGATAAAGACACATCCCTTTCCAAAGCAATTAAGCAAAGAACCACAGGTGAGGCCCATTCATTTCCATTTGAAAACTGTTTTTTTCAGGCTTCACAAAGGGGTGGCCTGAGGCAAAGACCTTCCTGACATTCAGTGCAACACAACAATAAGTAAGCAAAAAGCCCAAAGCAGTGTTTCTGCACTAAGACTTTCCTGGTCACACTGATATCTGAGTTTGCTGAGATGCTCGCCATTCTCTTCAACTATCCTTTACATGGCCATGTCACAGAGCTTGGAGGTGGTACATATTTTGGACACAAATCCCTGAGCCCATTCTGGAGAGTGGCCAGAATTCAGGAAGAAAACAACAACTTAGAAAGATAGCAGTTGTTGCACATCGATAAGACAAGCTGCAGTCCATTCATATATTGGGCAGGGTGAATTATAGGGAAGATTTATACTAGACAGGACACATCCATTAATGCATTCTCTTTTCTAATGTCTACAACAACGGACACAGTGGGATACACATAAACAGAAACACTCGCCTTGTCAAATGACTTACTAGAAACTGTCTGCTCCAAACCAAACAAACCGCCTTTTCGATCTATTCTCAGAACATGAGACAAAACAACAAACCCACACCCACTCCCACAAAGGCACCTCCTTCCCCCAAGTAGGTCTGTGACTATCCAGAGTGTCCTCTGACTGTTGGGCCATACTATGTTCCCCCGAAATGGCCTGTCTTCTCTCAGATCTTGTTTCATTGACCAACTCTGTGAAGATGTCAGGAAAAAGTGGTTAGCCATTACCTGTTTTCTCAGGAAAGGTCCATCTTCAGAGCTCTCCTGGCATTTGGCCATCCTCACATCATTAGGTACCAAGAAAACTGACTCTGTCCTTGGTAAATCAAAACAAGTGAGCCCACTGGGCCTGGGACTGGGACTGCCTCTGGGTGCCTGGTTCTTGGATACCAAGTTCAGAGAGTTCCATCACCAAGGAAATGAGGTATGTCACATTCTTTGGAAATGAATGAGGTCACTGCCTTGGCAACCACTTTGTCCTAACAGTTGCTTCCAAGGGTTACATAAGATGGAGGTTTCCCCTACTTCCTGTGACACTTTCATAAGGTAGAATGTATATCAACCATTGGCACCCGGGAACAGCTCTCCACTCAGGCCTGGATTGTTCCACCTTGTCTACAGTAAGAAGAGAAAGGCAGATTCAGACACATCCCTTCATCCTGACCAGGTTGTTAGCCATGGAAGATGACTTTTGCTCTCTCAGGTGCTTCATACCTGCCTACAACTTCTCCAGGTATCATTTGTGCATGGACATTTGAGGTTCTCATCTGGTGGAAGATCCCCAACTTTCCTGTATTGTAAGAACCCCTCTGTCCCTGCTCTTCTGTAAAATGATTGAGGGAACAGTGTATACTTGGGGTTAAAAACAGGTTTGATTTGGTGACGAATGATTCTGTGCGATGAATAATGGCATTGGGAACCTGCAATATTTACAAGAGTATAGAGGTGAAATATAAGTATGAAAACAGAAATCTAGGTATGATTTGAAGCCCAGAAGGGTTTTGCCCTTGATTGGGATACTTAGCTTTGAATTATGTTCTGCAAAGATGTCTCAGATAATTCGAATTACAATGGCATAGGACGTTGTACATTGGATGATAGAATTTAGAAGAGAACATCAGGTCAAAAAGGGATATTCAGTAGGATTAGGAAGATAGTCGGTAGGTTTAGGAAGAAGAGTGAGTACAGGATTTGGACCAAAGTTCTTTAGCAATAGACTTTTGTTTATAGAGTGAATGTAAATGTCAGCACATATGAAGAGTCAGTCACTATGTTGAACTGGGGAAAATATGTAGAAAAGCAGATATCAATAGAAACATTACGAAATCAGGCAAAGTATAAAGTGAGGGATAGAATTAGACATTTTCAACAGTGTTGAGTTTGAATATATATATAGGAATAAACAAATATGTAGTCACCAATAGGATTGACAATTGACAGCATTAGGCAACCTGGACATGGATGTTTTTAGAAATCCATGTTCACTTTCCATTTAGGCTTTGGTACAATCATAAGTGTGACCTTTCCATTTTTTGTCCAGAATATTACTGTGATAATGAGGTGACATGAGTATTTCTTTCACCATTTCTGGGAGCATTATATTGAAGATGTAATATTAGAATCGGGGTACAAAGAGGTGTACCCTGTTTCTATGAACATAGAGAAAAACCACGAATAGACCATACTGTGAATAAATAATATAACTTTTTTGAACTTTAAATAATGAATTGAACTGATATCTGAAAAATTAAAGGAAATCGTATATTGATATACAATCATTCATTCCAACCAGTTATATATCTATTGGAAATATTAGTGTTTTGGTTTATCATGAAGAATGTGTGAGTTTTGCTTCAAAATGATTATGGAAATTCAAAATAATGTGTTTGGAAAGAAGTCTGATGAAAAGACCAGTCAAGAAACCCTGACAATACATGTGTTCTGAAGCAAGAAGTGATTAAAGTTGAAACAAATGCCTATTAATTTGTGAACTTGTGGATGCAATGTATATCCTATGATGTGCAAAAACTGAAGAAACAATAATGTACCAGTGTCGAATACAAATGAATGACAAATTACATATCATGTCCCATAGGAGTCTTCTTGCATTGATGTTAGACTGGGTCAGTTACTGTAGAGTAATTAGGATTTGTATGCACCATTCACTGAAGTTAGGTTTCAGTACTATGAAACAAATATGTATTACAGGTGGATGAATATTTCTGATTATAATCTTGTGAAAAGTTGATTATAAATCCACATACATGAACATGAATGAATTTAGAGAGTTTACATTAGACACATATATTTCATATTTTGAAAAATCTGCAGAGTGTACAGATATATTACACACACACACACACACACACAAACACACAAAACACTGACAGACATTTAAAAGAAGCAATATAAATGGCAATAGAAATTCATCAGTAAATATATATCACCCACAGATGCAAAAATATTTATTTTACTGAACCTGAATTTATGTATAATGTTCTTCTACTAGGAAGCTCCCCTATAGGTTGAATTTTCAGTTCCAACAGCGTTTAGGAGGTGTGAACTCTTCTCACAGTTTGTATATGCCAAGTCAGCCACCTCAAAATGTACGTGTGATACCTGGTAGGATTCTATTTATGCATATAAATATACAAGTGTGAATAGGCTAAAGAGAAAGGGAAACAAGAATTCTCGTATTTTTTAAGTTTAAAAACTTATGGAGAACTTCTTCGATTAAAAATTGACTAAATTTATAACTTTTACCTTATATAATGCAAAAGGCAAGTCCAACTATACAACATGCCTCCAATGAACTGCTTGTATTTCTATAGGTTTGGGTTATTTTTCTCTATCATATTAGGATGAGTTGTTTGAGTCTAGTAGGTATGGGTTCGTGTCAGGGATTCAATATTTCAAAATGAAAATTGGAAAATGAATCCAATTTGTATGCATATATATGCTGCACAAATATCCTCCCACTCTCATCCAGAACAATGCCTTGACATTACCTTCACCCCAAGTAAGACACAATTAGAGGAGAAGAGTTAGAAAATCATTGAACACATATCTGGAATGGAAAATGCTCAGGAATTCACAACCTTGGAGGTGTTAGAGGAGTTTCCAAAAGCAAGGGATAGGGTAAACACTCCACAAACATGGAGCTCTGCTGGCCTAAAAACTTTTTGAGAAACTGCCTTGAGATAGGGCACTTAAATATATGTTGTTGTCAGGAGATTTGGCTTCCTTTGTAGTGAGACCATCAAAGCTGGGTCTGCATCTATGAGACCTGGAGGACATTGTTTCTGATGTTTCAATGAACATGAGGCAGCAGTGCTGATATTTTTCTTTTTAGGTAAACTGTGGCCTCTGGGGTCTAAGTGTCTCCCCGTTGAACTGTGAAGCCATTTGGCCCTCCTACACTTTTTGTGGGGTTTTTGCTGCTGCACTGGTAGTTTGGTATTTGCTTCATAAAATAGAAGGAGTTCAACTGGGACACAGTGCTGGAGGGAGTTCTGTCACGTGTGGTGGGTCAGGGTCTGCAGGAAAATGCACCAACCAATCTTCTATCCCTCAAAGCTTGCCCCATTGCATCCTTGTCCATAGCAACCTGATTCTGAACATTGCCCTGAATCCTCTCCATATAACAAGATGCCTTTACTTATAAGAGTCTGCTGGCTGCACCATGTAAGCCACAAGCCATTTTTAAGCCAATGGAAGATCCAAATTGCTCCAACACAGAAGTTTTATCACACTCCTGCCCACCACAACTCTAGGCCCACTTCTTAGGAGCCTGAAACTTACTGGGACCTCTGTTGTACACCATTTTCATAAAACCCAGTCAAGCAAGGCACTGTCAGGTACATCCATGATCAGCAGTAGGACATCCAAAGGTTCTCTAGTGCAACCTAGTCATGGGAATTTCAAAAATTTCATGGTATTTATCTAGACATTTTACAAGGATGAAGTTGGAAGCACTGTGGGTTTCAATTTTTTCAGGAACCATTAAATGGTGAGGAAGATTATTTCAATGAAAGCTCTGAAGAACCCTCACAGGCAAGGCTTCTCAAAGAGTGAACAAAAGGTCACATTAAACCAGGCCCATTGAGGTCTACAATGTGAGTTCCATGTGTGTTTTGACTCTCAAATATGGCTGCCAAGTCTTTCGAATGAAATCATGTGATACCTTGGCTGAGATTCCCAGTGCTCTGTGCAAAGCCACTCTGGGGCTAGATCTCAGTTTCCCAGGGTGACTCTCATACATGGCCTCTTTAATCCCAACACAATACATGGCAATACTTTTCTGAGGTCAGATTCTGAACTCAGTCTCTAAGGGGAATCACACCAAAGTTCAAGCCCAGGTAGACCCAGTTATGTCTTCCAACTGCCACACAAATATCCACAATTAAATCCAAAACACTCCCACATGTCACTCATCTTTTCTATATACCCACTCATCATAACCTCTGGCTGGAGGTTTCCATGAGTGGTGCTGCCCAAGACAGTGTCCAAAATAACCACCCTTGCCCCTCATTTGCCTAAAATCAGCGTGGCCTGGACATCCTTCCAGTGAACCAGGAGTGATCAAATTGGCCGGCCATTAAGATGGCACTGCTTCTCCAATTTGAGGCCTACTGACTGTGGGGTTTAGAGTCTTTATGTGATTTGGAGTCATGAGAAAAATCAAGCACTTATGGGCTATCCTCTGCAGGGTTTTGAGGAACACATTTAAACCAAATGATCACTATTCTCACTTGATGAAGGTTAGGAACCTTACAGAGGAATGCGAGAGACTTCATCCAAAATGAATGCTCTTTTGTCCATTTTGGTTTTGGATGCACACATGGGATCTTTCTTTAGATCCATCAGGTGCTAAGAATCTAAGCCACAGCCTCACACAGGGCCAAAAAGCTGATTCAGACACATCCCTTTCCAAAGCAATTAAGCAAAGAGCCACAGGTGATGCCCATTCATTTCTATTTGAAAACTATTTCTTTTGACTCTACAAAGGTGTGGCCTGAGGCAAAGACGTTCTGACATTCAGGGCAACAGAACAATTGGTAAGCAAAAGGCCCAAAGCAGGGTTTCTCCATTAGAATTTTCTGGTCACACTCATATCTAAGTTTTCTTAGATGCTCCCATTCCTTTCAGCAATCCAGTACATGGCCAAGTCTCAGAGCTTGGAGGTGGTACATATTTTGGACACAAAACAATGAGACTATTCTGGAAATTGGCCAGAATTCAGGAAGAAAACAGGACCTTAGCAAGATTGTAGGAGTTGCCCACCCATAAGTCAAGCCACAGTCCATTCATAAATTGGGCAAGATGAATCTTGGGAAGCTTTCTACTAGTCAGGACACATACAATGATTCATTCTCTTTTCTAATGTCTAAAACCACGGACACAGTGGGATACACAGACAAAGAGACACTGGCCTTGTCAAACGACTTACCAGAAACAGTTCACTCCAAAACAAACAAACCGCCTTTCCTACCTATTCTCAGAACATGAGACAAAACCTCAAACCCACACCCACACACACAAAGGCAGCTCCTTCCCCCAAGTAGGTCTGTGACTATCAGGAGTGTCCTCTGACTGGTGGGCCATTCTACGTTCCGATGAAATCGCCTGTCCTGTGTCAGATATGGTCTCATTGGCCCAATCTGTGAAGTTGTCACTAGCCAGCTGTGAGCAACTACCTGCTTTCTCAGGAAAGGCCTCTCTTCAGAGCTTTCCTGACATTTGTCCATCCTCACATCAGTAGGTACCAAGAAAGACTGACTCTGTCCTTGTTAAATCCAAACAAGTGAGACCACTGGGACTGGGAATGGGACTGGCTCTGCGTGCCTGGCTTCCCGGATCCCAAGTTCAGAGAGTTTCATCACCAAGGAAGTGAGGTGAGATTACTTCCTTCAGGAATTTAATGAGGTCACTGCCTTGGCAACCACTTTGTGCTAACAGTAGCTTCCAATAGTCCTATGAAATGGAGGCAGCCCTTACTTCCTGTGACACTTTCATATGTTAGAATGGTATATCAACCATAGGCACCCAGGAACAGCTCTCCACACATGCCTGGTATGGTCCATCTTCTCTACATTAAGAAGAGAGGCTTATTCAGACAAAACCCTTCATTCTGGAAAGGTTGTTTGCGATGGAAGATGACTTTTGCTCTCTCAGGTCCTTCATAGCTGCCTAATCTTCTCCAGGGATCAAATCTGCATGGACCTTTGAGGTTCTCAGCACGAGGCAGATCCCCTACATTCCTGTATTGTAAGATGAACTCTCTCGCTGCTCTTCTGTAAAGTTAGATTGAGGGAAGAGTGTATGGTTAGGGTTATTAACATGTTCGATTTGGATTACGAATCATCCTGCAGGATGATTAATAGTATTGGGAACCTGCGATATTTATAAGATTATAGAGGTGAAATATAAGTATGAAAACAGAAATGTTGGTAAGATTTGAAGCCCAGAAGGGCATTAGGCCCTTGATTGGGATACTTAGCTTTTAATTACGTTCTACACAGACGTCTCAGATAAATTGATAATCAATGGCATAGGACCTTATAGCTTGGATGTTTGATTTTAGAAGAGAACATCCACTCAAATTGAGATAGTCGGTGGGATTAGGAAGATAGTCGGTAGGTTTATAAAAAAGAGTGAGTATAAAATTTGGACAAAAATTTCTGTAGCAATAGGGTTTCGGTTATAGAGTGAATGTAAATGTCAGCACATGTGAAGAGTCAGTCACAATGATTAACTGGGGAAAATATGTAGGAAGGAAAATATCAATAGAGACATTATGAAATGAGGCAATTATATAGTGAGTGATAGGATTAGACATTTTCAACAGGGTTGAGATTGAGTACATAATCTTAGGAAGAAACAAATATGTAGTCACCAATAGGAATGACATTTGAAAGCATTAGGCAACCTGGATATGGATGTTTTTAGTAAGCCATGTTCACTTTCCATTTAGGAT
Source organism: Callospermophilus lateralis (assembly GCF_048772815.1). Taxonomy (NCBI): domain Eukaryota; kingdom Metazoa; phylum Chordata; class Mammalia; order Rodentia; family Sciuridae; genus Callospermophilus; species Callospermophilus lateralis. The sequence goes on along the minus strand of NW_027512421.1, from coordinate 394,242 downwards.
TTGGTACAATCATAAGTGTGACCTTTGCATTTTGTGCCCAGAAAATTATTGTGATCAAATATATATGTAGATCATATGATATGTGTATTTCTTCCACCATTTCTGGGAGCAATATTTGAGGACACATAAATTAGTATTGTGGGTACAAAGTGGTGTACCCTGTGTCTACGAATATAGAGATAATGCATGAATAGACCTTAGTGTGAATAAATAATATAACTTTTTTCACTTTAAATAATGGATAGAGTTGATATCTTAAAATATATAGGAAATCATATATTGACATACAATCATTCACTCCAACCAGTTACACATATAATGGTAATCTTAGGGTTATTGTTTATCATGAAGTGTGTGTGAGTTTTGTTTCAAAAGTGTTTATGGAAATCGAAAATAATGTGTTTGGAAGGAAGTCTCATGAAAAGACCAGTCAAGAAATATGGAGGAATCCATGTGTTCAAAGCAGAAATTTATTGAAATTGAAACAAATGCCTATAACTTTGCTAAATTGTGGATGAAATATATATCCTGTGATGTGCATAAACTGATGAAATAGTAATGTACCAGTGTTGAATAAAAATGAAGGTCAAAGTACACATCATGTCCCATAGGAATCTACTTGCATTGATGTTAAACTGGTTCAGTTACTGTAGAAATATTAGGATTTCATGCATTATTCACCGTAGTTAGTTTTATTTTTTTTCATTTTTATTTATAATTGTTCAAAACATTACATAGTTGTTATATCATATTTCACAATTTGATTCAAGTGCATTATGAACTCCCATTTTTACCCCATGTACAGATTACAGAATCACATCATTTACACATCTATTGATTCACATATTGCCATACTAGTGTCTATTGAATTCTGCTGCCTTTCCTATCCTCTACTATCCCCCCTCCCCTCCCCGCCCCTCCCCTCTTCTCTCTCTACCCCCTCTACTGTAATAAATTTGTCCCCCTTGTATTATTTTTCCCTTTCCCCTCACTTTCTCTTGTATGTAATTTTATATAACCCTGAGGGTCTCCTTCCAATTCCATGCAATTTTCCTTCTCTCTCCCTTTCCTTTCCACCTCTCATCCCGGTTTAATGTTAATCATCTTGTCATGCTCTTTGTCTCTCCTCTGTTCTTAGTTACTCTCCGTATATCAAAGATGACATTTGGCATTTGTTTTTTAAGGATTGGGTAGCTTCACTTAGCATAATCTGCTCTAATGCCATCCATTTCCCTCCAAATTCTATGATTTTTTTCATTTTTCAATGCAGAGTAATACTCCATTGTGTATAAATGCCACAGTATTTTCTCCATTCTTTCATTGAAGGGCATCTAAGTTGGTTTCACAGTCTTCCTGTTGTGAATTGTTCTGCTTTGAACATCGATGTAGCAGTGTCCCTGTAGCATGCTCTTTTTAGGTCTTTAGTGAATAGACTGAGTAGGGGAATAGCTGGGTCAAATGGTGGTTCCATTCCCAGCTTTCCAAGAAATCTCCATACTGCTTTCCAAATTGGCTGCACCAATTTGCAGTCCCACCAGCAATGTACAAGTGTACCTCTTTCCCCACATCCTTGCCAGAACTTGTTGTTGTTTGACTTCATAATGTCTGCCAATCTTACTGGAGTGAGATGGTATCTTAGGGTGGTTTTGATTTGCATTTCTCTGACTGCTGGAGATGGTGAGCATTTTTTCATGCACTTGTTGATTGATTGTAAGTCCTCATCTGATAAGTGTCTGTTGAGGTCCTCAGCCCATTTGTTGATTGGGTTATTTGTTATCTTATTGTCTAATTTTTTGAGTTTTTTGTATACTCTGGATATTAGGGCTCTATCTGAAGTGTGAGGAGTAAAGATTTCTTCCCAGGATGTAGGCTCCCTATTTACCTCTCTTATTGCTTCTTTTGCTGCGAAAAAACTTTTTAGTTTATGTCCCATTTGTTGATTCTAGTTATTAACTCTTGTGCTATGGGTGTCCTATTGAGGAATTTGGAGCCCGACCCCACAGTATGCACATCGTAAGCAAATTTTTCTTCTATCAGATACTGTGTCTCTGATTTGATATCAAGCTCATTGATCCATTTTGAGTTAACTTTTGTGCATGGCAAGAGAAAGGGATTCAGTTTCAATTTGTTACATATGGATTTCCAGTTTTCCATACACCATTTGTTGAAGATGCTATCCTTCCTCCATTGCATGCTTTTAGCCCCTTTATCAAATATAAGATAGTTGTAGTTTTGTGGATTGGTTTCTGTGTCCTCTATTCTGTACCATTGGTCCACCGGCCTATATTGGTACCAGTACCATGCTATTGTTGTTACTATTGCTCTGTAGTATCGTTTGAAGTCTGGTATCGCTCTACCGCCTGATTCACACTTCCTGCCTAGCATTGTTTTTGCTATTCTGGAACTTTTATTTTTCTATATGTATTTCATGATTGCTTTCTTTATTTCTACAAGAAATGCCTTTGGGATTTTGATTGGCATTGCATTAAACCTATAGAGAAATTTTGGTAATATCGCCATTTTGATGATGTTAGTTCTGCCTATCCATGAATAGGATATATTTTTACATCTTCTAAGATTTTCTTATATTTCTCTCTTTAGGGTTCTGTAGTTTTCATTGTATAAGACTTCCACCTCTTTTGTTAGGTTGATTCCCATCTTTTTTTTTTTTTTTAGGATATTGTGAATGGAGTGGTTGTTCTCATTTCCATTTCAGAGGATTTGTCGCTGATATAGAGGAATGCCTTTGATTTATGTGTGTTGATTTTATATCCTGCCACTTTGCTGAATTCATTTATTAGCTCTATTAGTTTCTTTGTAGACCCTTTTGGGTCTGCTAGGTATAGAATCATGTCTTCTGCAATAGTAATAATTTAAGTTCTTCTTTTCCTATTTTTATGCCTTTAATTTCTTCCGTCTGTCTAATTGCTCTGGCCAGTGTTTCGAGAACTGTATTGAACAGAAGTGGTGAGAGAGGGCATCCCATTCTTGTTCCAGATTTTAGAGGGAATGCCTTCAATTTTTCTAGATTCAGATTGATGCTAGCTTGAGGCTTAGCATAGATTGCTTTTACAATATTGAGGTATGTTCCTGTTATTCCTAGTTTTTCTAGAGATTTGAAGATAAAGGGATGCTGTACTTTGTCGAATGCTTTTTGTGCATCTATCGAGATGATCATATGGTTCTTATTTTTAAGTCTATTGATGTGGTGAATAACATTTATTGATTTTCGTATATTGAACAAGCCTTGCATTCCACGGATGAATCCTACTTGATGATGGTGCACAATTTTTTTAATATGTTTTTGTATCTGATTCGCCAGAATTTAATTAGGGATTTTTGCATTTAGGTTCTTTAGGGATATTGGTCTGTAGTTTTCTTTGTTTGAAGTGTTTATGTCTGGTGTAGAAATTAGGGTGATATTGGCCTGGTAGAATGAATTTGGAAGATCTCCCTCTTTTTCAATTTCCTGAAATAGCTTGATAAGTATTGGTATTAGTTCATATTTAAAGGGTTTGTAAAACTCTGCTGTATACCCATACTGTCCTGGTCTTTTCTTAGTTGGTAATCTTTGGATGGTTTCTTCTATTTCCTCAATTGATATTGGTCTGTTTAGGTTGTCTATATCCTCCTGACTCAATCTGGACAGATCATATGACTTAAGAAATTTTTCGATGCCTTCACTATCTTCTATTATATTGGAGTATAACGAATCAAATTAATTTCTTATTATCTTCTGTATTTCAGAAATATCTGCTGTGATTGCCAGGGGGTGACAAATAACTTGTGTAGATTGATACAGCAGGAGTGGAAGCCGTTTATTGTAGAATCCGAGCGATATTTATACATTTTATAAAGCTTATCTAATTAGCATAAAATAGATACAGCAGTCAACCAATAAGGAATCTCCACACTTAATGGCTTGCTTTTGTTACTTCAAAAACCACTCCCTATGGCATTTGGCCAGGCGCCATCCAGACTTGTTTACAGACCCTAACATTTCTCTGGCAAAATACCAGGTGCCATGCTGACTTGTTTATAGACCTTAACATGTGATATTGACTTTTTCATCCCGTATGCTAGTAATTTGAGTTTTCTCTCTTCTTCTTTCATTAGCATGGCTAAGGGTCTGTCGATTTTATTTATTTTTTCAAAGAACCAACTTTTAGTTTCCTCAATTTTTTCAATTGTTTCTTTTGTTTCGATTTCATTAATTTCAGCTTTGATTTTAATTAAATCTTACCTTCTACTTATTTTGCTGTTGTTTTCCTCTTCTTTTTCTAGGATTCTGAGATGAAGTATGAGATCATTTATTTGCTGTTTTTTTTTTCTTTTTTTAAGGAATGAAATCCAAGCAATGAATTTTCCTCTTAGAACGGATTTCAATGTGTCCCATAGATTCTGATATGTTGTGCCTGTGTTTTCATTTATCTCTAAGAATTTTTTAATTTCCTCCTTTATGTCTTCTATAACCCATTGTTCATTCAGTAACCTGTTGTTCATTCTACAAGTGATGCATGATTTTTCCTTCCTTCTTTTATCATTGATTTTTAGTTTATATTCCATTATGATCAGATAAGATGCATGGTATTATCTCTACTGCTTTATATTGTCTAAGAATTGCCCTGTGACATAATATATGATCTATTTTTGAGAAGGATCCATGTGCTGCTGAGGAAAAATGTAACTGCTTGATGTTGTGGAGTATATTCTATATATGTCAATTAAGTCTAGGTTATTAATTGTGTTATTGAGTTCTATAGTTTTCTATTTCAACTTTTGTTTGGAAGACCTGTCCAGTGGTGAGAGAGGTGTGTTGAAGTCTCCCATGATTATTGTATGGTGGTCTATTAGACTCTTGATCTTGAGAAAAGTTTGTTTGATGGACATAGCTGCACCATTGTTTTGGGGCATATATATATTTATAATGGTTATGTCTTGTTGCTGTATGGTTCTCTTGAGCAGTATATAGTGTCCCTCTTTATCCCTTTTGATTAACTTTGGCTTGAAATCTATTTTATTTGATATGAGTATGGACACTCCTACTTGTTTCCGAAATCCATATAAGTGATATGATTTTTCCCAACCTTTCCCCTTCAGTCTATGTATGTCTTTTCCTATCAAATGCGTCTCCTGTAGGCAGCATATTATTGGGTCTTGTTTTGTGATCCATTCTACTAGCCTCTGTCTCTTAATTGGTGAGTTTAAGGCATTAACATTTACAGTTATTATTGAGATAATGGTTGTTCTTCTAGCCCTATTTGTTTATTTATGTTACTAAACATGGATTGTTTTCTTCTTTGATTATTTCCCACTTTTACTGTACTACATCCCACTGTTGGTTTTTATTGTTATTTCCCTTTCTTCTTCCTGTAATATTTTCCGAGGATGTTTTGAAGAGATGGTTTTCTAGCTACAAATTATTTTAACTTTTTTTTATCATGGAAGGTTATAATTTTATCTTCCATCCTGAAGCTTAATTTCACTGGATACACAATTCTTGGTTGGAATCCATTTTCTTTCAGTGTTTGAAAACCGTTATTCAAGGATTTTCTAGCTTTCAGAGTCTGTGTTGAAAGATCAGCTGTTATCCTGATTGTTTTACCCCTAAATGTAATCTGCTTTTTTTCTCTTGTAGCATTTAAAATTCTCTCCTTATTGTGTACGTTGGGCATCTTCATTATAATGTGTCTAGGTGTGGATCTCTTATGATTTTGCACATTTGGCGTCCTGTAGGCTTCTAGGACTTGGGAGTCAGTCTGATTCTTCAAGTCTGGGAAGTTTTCTCGTATTATTTCATTGAATACATTCCTCATTGCTTTGGTTTTAACCTCTATACCTTCCTGTATTCCAATGACTCTTATGTTTGGTCTCTTTATGTTATCCCATATTTCTTGGATATTCTGTTCATGGTTTCTTAACAGTCTTGCTGAGCTGTCTATGTTCTTTTCAAGTTGGAATACTTTGTCTTCATTGTCTGATGTTCTATCTTCTAAGTGTTGTACTCTGCTGGTAGTCTTCTCAATTGAGTTTTTTAGTTGGTTTATTGCTTTCTGCATTTCTAGGATTTCTGTTTGTTATTTTTTACAACCTCTATCTCTCTGTATAGCTGATCTTTTGCTTCTTGGATTTGTTTATGTAATTCATTGTCGAAGTGATCTTTCATTGTCTGATTTTGCTGTCTAATGTCTTCCTTGAGACTCCAGATCATCTGAAGCATGTATATCCTGAGTTCTTTATCTGACATTCCATCTGCTGCAGCTATTACCCGTGGACCCCTGGGGTGTTCTGCCGATCGGTCGCAGGTCTGCCTACCTTGTAGGTGCTGGCGGCGGCTCTGCTCTGCCCCTATTCCAATTGGGGTGACGTGACTACCATGCAGGTGTGTTGCTGGGCCTGTTCCGCCAGTTTGTCGCAGGTCTGCCTGCCTTGCGGGCACGGGCAATGGATCTGCTCTGCTCCTATTCCAAATGGGGTGAAGTGTCTGCCGTGCTGGCAGGGCGATGGGCCTCTTCTGCCAGTCAGGTGCAGGTGTGCCTACCTTGCGGGCACGGGTGATGGCTCTGCTCTGCCCCTACTCCAATTGGGGGGTCGTGACTACCATGCCGGCAGGTTGCTGGGCCTGTTCTGGGTGCGGGCGAAGGCTCTGCTCTTCCCCTACTAATATTGGGGTGACCTGACTACCATGCCGGTGGGCCACTGGGATTGTACTAGGTGCGGGAGAAGGCTCTGCTCTGCAACTACTCCAATTCGGTTGATGTGACTACCACGCCTGCGGGTCGCTGGGCCTGTTCTGGGCAAGGGCGGCGGCTCTGCTCTGCCTCTATTCCAATTGGGGTGACGTGACTACCATGCAGGTGTGTCGCTGGGCCTGTTCCGGGCGTGGGCGGCGGCTCTGCTCTGCCCCTCTGGCTTGATGACAAAGTGAGAGAGACCCGGGTGTTTGTGACTCACTTTCTTTACCAGGAGACCAACTGTTTCTGTCACCGCTGGTATCAATGAGGTTATCTCCTCTGCTGCTTTCTGATGACATCAGATCTCTGCCATGTTGGTATCCCATGCAAAAGGCAGCATTTCGTTCCCTTTGCTGGGTGACTAAAGCAATCGGTGAGTCCTGACCGGCATTCACAAGCCCCGTCTCAATCCTGTTGCCACTGCCTATGAAGGCTCGGTTGATATTTACTGATATTCAGCAAGACCCGGACCAAGAAGCAGTTTCCGCCGGTTCTTTAGCCCTGGGCCAGATCAGTTCCTGGAGGCAGAATTCGGCCGCTCTGGGCTCGCTGTATGTTCTAATAGAAGCAGGCTCCAAGACGCAGTTTCTGCGGGTTCTTTAGCACTGAGCCTGAGTAATTTGTCTGCAACACAAAGGTGAATGGCATCCTGAAATTACCTGTTCTATAGCTGAATAAGCTGCGATCAGTCGAAAACAGGGATGATGAAGTCACCTCTCCATGATGGTGGCCACTGGGTTCCTCTGTGGTCTGACGGGTGTGGAGAAACGAGTTGGACTGCATGCTTTCCCGTCTCAAACCCAGAATTCAGCACTGAGCACAGTGATTGCATACCTGGCAGGAGCCCACAGTACCTGCACCGCTGTATATTTGCCTTGCTATCTCGTCGTTTCCCAGCACGCGCCACAGACTCTAGCCACGGAGCGATTTCCTGAATAAGTCGCATGACCTTCTGTGAGGACAAATTACTCGCGTTTGAGCCCCCGTAGCTGATCCTCCTGAGATGGAAATATGTACACTTGGTTTTGGAGAACCACAATTTTGCTGGAAATTCCTAACAAGATAGGTTTTAGCCATTCTAACTCGTCATTCTCCCTCACAGTGACGCAGTACATGGGGGTGATGCACTCCCTTCGCAGCCATCATATGATCCCCTGAAGTTAGTTTTCAGTACTAGGAAACAAATAAGTATTTCAAGTGGATGAATATTTCTGAGAATAATCTTTTGAAAAGTTGATTATAAATCCACATACATGAATATGAATGAATTTAGGGAGTGATAATAAGAAAAGTATACTTCATATTTTGAAAAATCTGCAGAGTGAAAAATATATATATATATATATATATATATATATATATATATATATATATATATACACACAGAGACATTAAAAAGTAGCATTATGTATGCCAATCGAAATTCACCATGAAATATATATCATCCACAGATCCAAAAATATTCATTTTAATGAACATGGATTTATGTCATTCAACTAAGAAGCTCACCCGTATGTTGAATTTTCAGTTCCAACAGCATTAAGTAGGAGTGATCTCTTCTCACAATTTGTATCTGCCAAGCCAGGCAACCTCACAAAATGTACGAGTGATACCAGGTAGAATTCGATATGTGCATATAAAAATACATGTGATGAATAGGCTACAGAGAAAGAGAGACAGTTATTCACATATTTGTTAACTTTTAAAACACATGGAGAACTATTTCAATTAAAATTTGCTAGATTTATAACACCTACCATTTATCATACGAAAGGCAAGTCCAACTATACACCATGCCTCCTGTGAACCTCTTGTATTTCTATTCTGTTTGGGTTATTTTTCTCCATAATATTAGCATTAAAAGTCAAGTCTATTAGGGTATGTGTTAGTGTCAGGGATTCAGTATTTCGAATGGAAAATTTGAAAATGTATCCAATGTGTATGCAAATATGTGCTACACAAAAAACTTCCCACTCTCATTCAGAACAATGCCTTGACATTACCTTCGCCCCACATAAGACACAATTAGAGGAGAGGAGTTAGAAAATCTGTGAATACATATGTGGAATGGAAAATGCTCAGGAGTTCACAAATTTGGAGGTGGTAGAAGAGGTTCCAAAAGTAAGGGACAGGGTAAACACTCCACAAACATGAAGTTCTGCCAGCCTGACATCTGGAGAAACTGCCTCTAAGGTTTGGCAATGAAATATATGCTGTTGTCAGGAGCATTAGCTTCATTTGGAGTGACACCATCAAAGCTGGGTCTTCATCTATGTGACATGGATGACATTGTTTCTTATTTTCCAATGAACATGAGGCAGCAGTGCTGAATTTTCTATTTCTATGTAACTTGTGGCCACTGGGGTCTAAGTGTCTCCCCGTGTGCACTGTAAATCCATTTGGTCATCCTCCACTATTCATGGTGTTTCTAGCTGCTGCACTGGGAGTTTGAAATTTGCTTCATGAATTACAAAAAGGTCAACAGGGACACAGTGCTGAAGTGAGGTCTGTCAATTGTGGTGGGTCGGGTTCTACAGGAGAATGCACCAACCAGGCTTCTATCCCACATTGCTTGCCCCATTGACCATAGCAACCTGATTTTGAACATTGCCCTGAAACCTCTCCATATAACAATATGCTTTTACATATAAGAGTCTACTGGCTGCAAAATGTCAGTCACAATCAATTTGCAAGCCAATGGCAGATCCACATGGCCCACCACAGATGTTTTATCACCCACCTGCCAACCAGTGCTCTAGGACAACTACTCAGCAGGATCCAAATTACTGGCATCTCTGTTCTACACCATTTTCATAAAACCAAGTCAATCAGGGCACTGTCTTACATACTCATGATCAGCAACAGGACATCCAAATGTTCTCCTGCCACCCGGTCATGGGAATTTCAAAAATTTTTATGGTATTTATCTAGCCAATTTTCAAGAAAGAAGTTGGAGGCACTGTGGGTTTCAATTTATTCAGGAACCATTAAATGGTGACTAAGCTCATTTCAATGAAAACTCTGGAGAATTCTCACAGGCAAGGCTTCCCAAAGAGTGGCCAAAATGTCAGATTAAGCCAGGCCCATTTATTTCTACAATGTGAGGTCCATGTGTGTTTTGACTCTCAAAAATGGCTGCCAAGTCTTTAAGAATAAAATCATGTGATATCCTGGATGAGATTTCCTGTGATCTTTGGAAAGTCAACTTGGGCTTAGATGTCACTTTCCAAGGGCAACTCTCATGCATGGCCATCTAAAATCCCAACACAATTCATGGCAATACATCTCTGAGATCAGTACCAGAACTCAGTCTCTAAGGGGAATCACACCAGAGTGCAAGCCCAGGTGGACCCGGTCATCTCTTCCAACCACCATTCAAATGTCCACAATTAAAACCAAAACACTCCCACATGGCCCAAATCTTCTTCCATATAGACACTCATCATAACCTGTGGCTGGAGGTTTCCATGAGGGGAGCAGCCCACGTCAGTGTCCAAAATAAGCTTCCTGCCCCTCATTTGCCTAAAGTCAGGGTGGCGTGGACACCCTTCCTGTAAACCAGGAGTGATCAAATAGGCCTTCCTTTAATACTGTTTGGCTTCTCCAACTTGAGGACTACTGACTTTGAGGTTTAGATTCTTTAAGTGAATTGGAGTCATGAGAAAAAACAAGCATCTATGGGCTAGCCTCTGCTGGGTTTTGAACTTATTTGACCCAAAGGATCCCTGTTCTCACTTGATGGATTTCAGGAACCTACCAGAGGAAGGCAAGAGAGTTAATCAACAATATCTGATCTTTTTGCCATTTTGGTTTTGGATGCATGCATGGGATCTATCTTTAGATCCATCAGGTGCTGAGAATCTAAGCCACAGCCTCACACAGGGCCAAGAGACTGATTCAGACATATCCCTTTTCAAAGCAATTAAGCATGGATCCACAGGTGATGCCCATTTATTTGCATTTGAAAACTGTTTTCTTCAGGCTTCACAAAGTGGTGGCTTGAGGCAAAGATCTTCCTGACATTCAGGGCAACAGAACAATAGGTAAGCAAAAGGACCAAAGCAGGGTTTCTCCACTGAGACTTTCCTGGTCAACTGATATCTGAGATTTCTGAGATGCTAGCCATTCCCTTCAACTATCTAGTACATGGCCATGTCACAGATATTGGAGGTGGTACATATCTTGGACACAAAACCATGATACTATTCTGGAGTGTTGCCAGAATTGAAGGAGAAAACAGGAAAGTATGAAGCTAGTAGGTGTTGCCCATCTATAAGGCAAGCCTGAGTCCACTCATATATTGGGCACAATGAATGCTGGCAAGCTTGCTAGTAGACAGGAAACATCCATTGATCCATTCTCTCTTCTAATGTCTACAATCATGAACACAGTGGGATACACAGACACTCGCATTGTCAAAGGACTTACTAAAAATAGTCCACTCTAAACCAAACAAACCGCCTTTCCTACCTATTCTGAGAACATGAGACAAAACCACAAAATCACACCCACACCTAAAAAGGCACCTCCTTCCCCCAAGTAGGTCTGTGACTCTCCGGAGTGTCCTCTGACTGGTGGGCCATACTATGTTTCCCCAAAATGACCTCTCCTGTCTCAGTTCTGGTCTGCATGGCCAACTCTGTGAAGTTGTCAAGAGCCAGTGGTGAGACACTACCTGCTTTCTCAGGAAAAGCCCCTCTTCAAAGGTTTCCTGGCATTTCGTCATCCTCACATCTGTAGGTTCCAAGAAAGACTGACTCTGTCCTTGGTAAATCCAAACATGTGAGACCACTGGGACTGGGACAGGGACTGTCTCTGAGTGCCTGGCTTCCTGGATCCCAAGTTCAGAGAGTTTTATCACCAAGGAAGTGAGGTGAGGTCACTTTCTTCAGGATCTGAATTATGTCACTGCCTTAACAACCACTTTGCCCTAACAGTTGCTTCCAAAAGTCCCATGAGGTTGAGGCTGCCCCAGTTTTCCTGTAACACTTTCACAAGTTAGAATGTCATATCAATCATAAGCACCCCGGAACAGCTCTCCACACAGAACTGGTTTGGTCCATCTTGTATACATTAAGAAGAGAGAGAATGATTCAGACACAACCCTTCAACCCGACCAGGATGATTGCCATGGAAGATGACTTTTGCTTTCTGAGGTCTTTCATAGCTGTCTTCATCTTCACCAGGGATCATTTCTAAATGAACATTTGAGGTTCTCAGCAGGTGAAGATACCCTACATTCCTGTATTTTAATACCAACTCTGTCCCTGCTCTTCGGTAAAGTTAGTGTATGGTTAGGGTTAATTATATGTTCGATTTGGGTTAGGAATCATTCTGCAGGATGAATAAAGGGATTGGGTACCTGCGATATTTATAAGAATATATAAGTGAAATATATGTATGAAAACAGAAATCTAAGAAAGATTTGAAGCCCAGAAGGGCATTGGGCCCTTGATTGGGATACATAGTGTTGAATTACGTTCTGTACACTTGTCTCAGTTAAATCAATATACAATGGCATAGGACCGTGTACCTTGGATGATTGAATGTAGAAGAGAACATCCAGTCAAAAAGTGATAGTCGGTAGGATTAGAAAGATAGTCGGTAGGTTTAGGAAGAAGAGTGAGAATATGATTTGGAATAAAAAGCTTATTTAGCAATAGGGTTTCGTTTAGAGAGTGAATGTAAATGTCAGTACATGTGAAGAGTCATTCACAATAATGAACTGGGGAAATTATGTAGAAAAGCAAGTATCAATAGTGACATAACGAAATCAGGCAAAGTATAAATGAGTGATAGGATTAGACATTTTCAACAGGGTTGAGTTTGAATATATAATCATAGGTAAAAACAAATATGTTGTCACCAATGGGATTTACATTTGAGAGCATTAGGCAACCTGGACACGGATGTTATTAGTTATCCATGTTCACTTTCCTTTTAGGCTTTGGTACAATCATAAGTGTGACCTTTACATTTTTTTTGTTCAGAATATTACTGTGGTAAAATGTATATGTAGATCAGGTAACATGAGTATTTCTTTCACTATGTCTGGGAGCAATATTTTGAAGACATATACATTAGTATTAGGGGTACAAAGAGGTGTACCCTGTGTCTATGAATATAGAGATAATGCATGAATAGACGATAATATGAATAAATAATGTAACTGGTTCCACTTTAAATAATGGATTGAATTGAAATCTGAAAATATATAAGAAATCTTATATTGATATATAATCATTCATTCCAACCAGTTATATATCTAATGGTAATATTAGGATTATGGTTTATCATGAAGGGTGTTTGAGTTGTGCTTTATAAGTGATGATGTTAAACGAAAATAATGTGTTTGGAAAGAAGTCTCATGAAAAGACCAGTCAAGAAACATAGAAGAATCATGTGTTCTGAATCAGGAAGTGATTGATCGTGAAACAAATGCCTATAAAGTTTCTAACTTGTGAACGAAATATATATCCTATGATGTGCATTAACTGAAGGAGTAGTAATGTACCAGTGTTGAATAAAAATGAAAGTCAAAATACACATCATGTCCCCTAAGAATATACTTGCATTGATGTTAAACTAGCTCAGTAACTGTAGAAATATTAGGTTTTGTTTGCACCTTTCACTGAATTTAGTTTTCAGTACTAGAAAACAAATATGTATTTCAGGTGGATGATTATTTCTGAGAATAATCTTGTGGAAAGTTGATTATAAATACACATATATGAATATGAATGAATTTAGGGAGTGTATAATAAGACACATATATTTCATATTTTAAAAAATCTGGAGAGTATATATATATATATATATATATATATATATATATATATATATATATATACACTCTCATACATACACACTCCCATGCACAGATATAAAAATTAGCAATACAGGAGATCCATCATGAAGGCAGGCATGGAAAAATCAAGTCTCTGACCTCTTCAGCTGAGCGGGCATAGGGAGTCGTAAACTGTCTAAATGCTGTTTGCTCAGAATCAGTAGGCAATGTTGACCTGATGTGGATCTGGGGCGAACATTCTGGGCCCCTCAGAACACACACCGAGCCTGGATGGGCTGCATTCAACCTCCGGTTTGCCTGGTTCTCATGACTCAGCACTAAGATCCCACTGAAATAACTGTTCGGCCCTTCTGAACTTTCAGAGGTAAAAGCCAACCAAGCCTTCAAAAGCAGTGGCCACAGGATTGAAATGGCGCTTGGGAGAGACAGTCAGGACCCACCCGTTGCGTTGGTTACCTTGCAAAGGGAACAAACGGTCACCATTTGCATGGGATACCACCATAGCATAGAAATGACTTCACGGGCAGAGGAGATAACTTCATTAAAACCAGCGTGACAGGTGTGTAATCCCCTAGCCATCTCTCTCAACACAGCGGGGAAACCTTAAGGGCCCCTCCCAGCTCAGCCTTAAGGGCCTCTCCCAGCTCTCCCGTGAGCACGATAGCCAGACCTAGGGAATCAGGATTGGCTCGGGACTAGCGCGTGGAATTCCCGGCTCCTGATCCCACAAGTGCTGACAATTGAGGTCTCTTACACCACGTACTGGGGGCATGGCTCCCAGAGGGCAAGAAAATTCGCTGGGGGTCCTCAGCCCCAAGCTCTACAAAACTAGGGTCTGAGGGAGGCAAACAGGGAGAGTGTGCCCAGGCATTCATGAAAACAGGGCTGCCAGGAGTAGAGTTCTGGCTTGTAACCACTATTGTGGTGAGCGTCACAGGTGAGCAAGGCATGGCTTGAGGAAGCACAAGAGAAGGCCCTAGGCACTAAGGATTGGAGATCCGCCAAGTCTGGGAGGAAGAGCTGCTGCACAGTGATTGGTTCCCACTTATTCAGAGGAGAAGCTTGGCCCAGTGCACACAGCTCCACCTACTGAAAGAGAAGTTAATTGAACTCTATGACTGCATTTATTATTATTTTTTTTTAATTTATATTTTTTCTATTTCTTTCATTTTCATTTTTGTTGTTGTTGTTCTTTAACTTTTTTAATGTTTTTATTTTTTTATTTTATCATTATTATTATTAATATTATTTTAAATTTTAATTTTCATCTTTTAATTATAATTATTATTTAATTTTTTTTTCTTTATTTATTTTCTATTTTTCTTTTGTCTTTTCATTTCTTTTCAATTTTCTTATTCCCCCTTCCTTGAATTCTACCTGCCTACTCTCATTCTCTTTAGTGACTTCTTCCCTTCCCTTCTAATATCTTTCCTCCGAAGCATCAAATAAATTTATAAGAGTAAGCAGTAACTCAGCAGTCAAACAAAACAAGAAGTAACATGAGCAGCATAAAAAAACAAGGAAGAAAAGGAGTACAAACAACAATGGACAGCCTAAATATTCAGAAGGAATCATCAGAAAAATGGTCATATAAAGAACTCAAGGAATACCTTAGACAGATGGAATGGAACCTTAAAGAGGGTACGAGACATCAAAACCAAACAGTGAAAGAACACATTGAAAATGAATTACATAAACAGATATAAAAAGAAATTAAGCATCTTTATTAGGAGATAGAGATTATAAAAAAATCAAACAATAATTCTAGAAATGAAGGAAATGATAAACCAAATTAAAAACTCAATTGAGAGTATCACTAACAGAGTGGAGCGAGTAGAAGACAGAATGTCAGATAATGAAGACAAAATATATCATCTTGAAAAAAGTCTAGCCAACAAAGAAATGTTGGTAAAAAGTCATGAGGAAAACATCCAAGAGATATGGGATATCATAAAAAAAAACAAACTTATGAGTCATCTGGATAGAGTAAGGTACAGAGATTCAAACCAAGGGAATGAGTAACCTGCTGAATGAAATAATTACAGAAAACTTTCCAGAAATAAAAATGGAAACGGATAAAAAAAATTGTAGATGCTTACAAGACACCGAGCACAAAAAAATCACAGTAGACCAATGCCAAGAAACATTGTTATGAAGATATCCAATATACAAAACAAAGATAAAATATTTAAAGCTACAAGAGAAAGGAGGCAGATTACAATCAGGGGTAAACCAAAAATGTTAACAACAGATTTTTCATCACAGACGCTGAAAGTGAGAAGATCCTGGAACAACGTATTTCAAACACTTAAAAACAATGGATGACAACCAAGAAATCTGTATTCAGAAAAATTAAGTTTCAGGTAAGACAACTAAATAAAAATATTTTGTGATAAACAAAAGCTAAACGAATTTGCAGCCAGAAAACCAGCATTGCAAAGCATCTTAAGGAAAACACTACACGAGGAAAAAATGAATATCAACAACGAAAACCATCAGTGGGAATTTCCTCAGTAATGACAGAGGGAGGGGGAAAAGTTAATCATGGATAAACAAACTAAATTTTAAAAAAAAGATAAATAATCAAAGACGGGTGGCAATACAAACCATATATCAATAGTAACTCTAATCGTTAATGGCTTAAACTCTCCAATAAAGTGACATAGGCTTGTAACGTGGATTAAAAAAAACAAATCCAACAATATGTTGCTTCCAGGAGACACATCTGAATGGAAAAGACATACACAGGCTGAAGGTGAAAGGTTGGGAAAATTTATACCATGCACACGGTCCTTGTAAGCAAGCAGGGGTGGCCATCCTCATACAAAATAAAATCGACTTCAAGACTAATTTAATCAAAAGGGATAAGGAAGGACATTATATACTGTTAAAAGAAACCATTCACCAACAAGACATAACAATTATCAATATTTACGCAGAAAATAATGGTGCTGCGACATTTATAAAACAAATTCTCCTCAATTTCAAGAATCAAATAGACCACAACACAATAATTATGGGAGACTTCAACTCACCTCTCTCACCATTGGACAGATCCTCCAAACAAAAGTTGAATAAAAAAAGTATAGAATTCAATATCACAATCAATACCCTAGACTTAACTGACATATATAGAATATATCAACCATCATCAAGTGGATATACTTTTTTCTCACCAGCACATGGATCCTTCTCAAAAATAGACCATATATTATGCCGTAGGGCAACACTCAGTAAATATAAAGGGGTGGAGATAATACCATGAATTTTTTTCTGATCACAATGGAATGAAACTGGAAACCAATAGTAAAAGAAGGAAGGAAAAATCCTACATCACATGGAAAATGAACAATATATTACTGAATGATCAATGGGTTACAGAAGACATAAAAGAGGAAATCAAAAAATTCTTAGAGATAAATGAAAATACAGACACAACATATCAGATTCAATGGGACACAATGAAACAAGATTCAAGAGGCAAATTCATCGCCTGGAGGTCATTCCTCAAAAAAAGAAAAAAAAACAAAAACAACAAATAAATGAGCTCTCACTTCATCTCAAAGCCCTAGAAAAGGAAGAGCAAAACAACAGCAAATGTAGCAGAAGGCAAGAAATAATTAAAATCAGAGCGTAAATCACGAAATTGAAACAAAAGAAACTATTAAAAAATTAACAAAACTAAAAGGTGGTTCTTCGAAAAAATAAATAAGATGGACAGACCCTTAGCCATGCTAACGAGGAGAAGAAGAGAGAGAACTCAAATTACTAACATACGGGATGAAAAAGGCAATATCACAACAGAAGCTACATAAATACGAAAGACAATTAGAAATTATTTTGAAAACCTATATTCCAATAAAATAGAAAATAGTGAAGACATCGATACATTTGTTAAGTCATATGATTTGCCTAGACGGAGTCAGGAGGATACACACAATTTAAACAGACCAATATCAATCGATGAAATAGAAGAAGCAATCAAACGACTACCAACCAAGAAAAGCCCAGGACCGGATGGGTATACAGCGGAGTTTTACAAAACCTTTAAAGAAGATTTAATACCAATACTTTTCAAGTTATTCAGGAAATAGAAAAACAGGGAGCTCTGCCAAGTTCATTCTATGAGGCCAACATCACCCTGATTCTGAAACCAGACAAAGACACCTCAATGAAAGAAAACTACAGACCAATATCTCTGATGAACCTAGATGCAAAAATTTTCATTAAAATTCTGGTGGTTTGGATACAAAGGCACATCAAAAAAATTGTGCACCATGATCAACTAGGATTCATCCCTGGGATGCAAGGAGGGTTCAATATATGGAAATCAATAAATGTTATTCACAACATCACTAGACTTAAAAATAAGAACCATAAGATCATCTTGATAGATGCAGAAAAACCATTAGACAAAGTAGAGCATTCCTTTATGTTCAAAACATTAGAAAAACTAGGGATAACAGGAACATACCTCGACATTGTAAAAGCTATCTATGTTAAGCCTCAGGCTAGTATCATTCTGAATGGAGAAAAAATGAAGGCATTCCCTCTAAAATCTGGAACAAGACAGGAATGTCCTCAAGGAGCTAGATTCAAATCAGAGACTCTGCATTTGATAGAAGAAAAAGTTGGTTCCGATCTACATATTGTATGGTCAGGCTCCAAATTCCTTAATAGGACACCCATAGCACAAGAGTTAATAACAAGAATCAACAAATGGGAGTTACTTAAACTGAAAATTTTTTTTCTCAGAAAGAGAAACAATAAGAGAGGTAAATATGGAGCCTAGATCATGGGAACAAATTTTTACTCCTCACCCTTCAGATGGAGCCCTAATATCCAGAGTATGCAAAGTATACAAAGAACTCAAATAATTAGACAATAAGATAACAAATAACCCAATGGGCCAAGGACCTGAACAGACACTTCTCAGAGGAGGACATAGAATCAATCAATAAGTACATGAAAAAATGCTCTCCATTTCTTGCAGTCAGAGAAATGCAAATCAAAACCACCCTAAAATACCATCTCAATCCAGTGAGATTGGTAGCCATTATGAAGTCAAACGACAACAAGTGCTGGCGACGATGTGGGGAAAAGGGTACTCTTGTACATTGCTGATGGGACTGAAACTGGTGCAGCCAATTTGGAAAGCAGTATGGAGATTCCTGGGAAAGCCGGGAATGGAAGCACCATTTGAACCAGCTATTGCCCTTCTCGGACTATTCCCTGAAGACCTTAAAAGAGCGTACTACAGGGATACTGCCACATCGATGTTCATAGCAGCACAATTCACAATTGCTACACTGTGGAACCAACCCAGATTCCCTTCAATAGATGAATGGATAAAAAAAAAATGTTTTTTTTTTATATACTATGGAGGATTACGCAGCACTAAAAAATGACATAATCATGTAATTTGCAGGGAAATGCATGGCACTAGAGCAGATAATGCTTAGTGAAGCTAGCCAATCCCAAAAAAACAAATACCAAATGACTTATTTGATATAATGAGAGCAACTAAGAACAGAGCAGAGAGGAAGAGCATGAAGAAAAGATTAACATTAAGCAGAGACATGAGGTTGCAGGGAAAGGGAGAGAAAAGAGAAATTGCATGGTAATGGAGGGAGACCCTTATTGTTACAAAAAAATTACATATAAGAGGTTGTGAGTGTAATGGGAAAATAAACAATAAGAGAAATGAATGACAGTAGGTAGGGTAGAGAGAGAAGATGGGAAGAGAGGGGAGGGGGGATAGTAGAGCATAGGAAAGGTAGCAGAATACAACAGTAACTAATAAGACATTATGTAAAAATATGGATGTGTAACTGATGTGATTCTGCATTCTGTATTTGGAGTAAAAATTGGAGTTCAAAACCCACTTGAATTTAATGTATGAAATATGATATGTCAAGAGCTTTGTAATGTTTTGAGCAACCAATAAAAGAAAAAAAAGTAGCAATATATATGCCAATCGAAATTCATCATGAAATATATATAATCCAAAGATCGAAAAATATTCATTTTACTGAACATGGATTTATGTATAATGTTATTAAACTAGGAAGCTCACCCGTAGGTTGAATTTTCAGTTCCAACAGCGTTTAGGAGGAGTGATCTCTTCTCACAATTTGCATCTGCCAATTCAGCCACCTCACATGTGTGTACAAGTGATATCAGGTAGGATTCTATATGTGCATATAAAAATACATGTGCTGAATAGGCTACAGAGAAAGGAAGACAGGGATTCACATATTTGTTAATTTTAAAAACACATGTAGAACTATTTCAACAAAAAAATTGACTAGATTTAAAACTCCTACATTATATAATGCAAAAGGCAATTCCAACTATACACCATGCCTCCTCTGAACTGCTTGTATTTCTATTCTTTTTGGGTTATTATTCACCATCATTTTAGGATCATTAGTCAGAGACTAGTAGGGTATGGGTTAGTGTCAGGGGTTAAGTATTTCAAATGGAAAATTGGAAAATGAATCCAATGTGTATGTAAATATGTGCTACACAAAAATCTTCCCACTCACATCCAGAGCAATGCCTTGACAATACCTTTGCCCCAAGTAAGACACAATTAGAGTAGAAAAGTGTAAAAATCTAGGAATACTTATATGGAATGGAATATGCTCGGGAGTTCACAACCTTGGAGGTGGTAGAGGAGTTTCCAAAAGTAAAGGAAAGGGTAAATACTCCACAAAAAAGGAGCTCTGCTGGCCTAAGAATTCTTGGGAAATGGCCTCTGAGGTTGGGATCCTGAAATATATGTAGCTGTCATGAGCTTTAGCTTCCTTTGTAGTGAGACCATCAAAGCTGGGTCTGCATCTATGTTACCGGGAAGAGATGGTTTCTTATATTCCAATGAACATGAGGCAGCAGTGCTCAATTCTCTCTTTGTAGGTAAACTGTGGCCACTGGAGGCTAAGTGTCTCCCAGTGGGGACTGTGAAGACATTTGGTCATCCTCCACTTTTCATGGTGTTTTTTGCTGCTGCACTGGGAATTTGGTATTTGCTTCACAAAATATAAGAAGTTCATGTGGGATACAGTGCTGGAGGGAGTTCTGTCACTTGTGGTGGGTCAGGGTCTGCAGGAGAATGCACCAACCAGGCTTCTATCGCACAGAGCTTGCCCCAATAACCATAGCAACCTTATTCTGAACATTGCCCTTAAAACTCTCGATATAACAGGATGCCTTTACATATAAGGGTCTCATGTCTGCACTATATCAGTCACAAGCCATTTGGAAGCCAATGGCAGATCCACATAGCCCCTCCATGATGTTTTATCACACTCCTTCCAACCACTGTTCTAGGCGCACTACTCAGAAGGCTCCAAATTACTGGCATCTCGTGTTCTACATCATTTTCATGAAACCCAGTCAAACAAGGCACTGTCTGGTATACACATGATAAGCAACAGGACATCAAATTTTCTGCAGTTCCACCTGGTCATGGGAATTTCAAAAATTTCATGGTATTTATTTAGCAATTTTTCAAAAATGAAGTTAGAGGCACTGTGCGTCTCAATTCATTCAGGAACCATTAAGTGTTGAGAAAGTTCATTTCAATGAAAGCTCTAGAGAACTCTCACAGTCAAGGCTTCTCAAAGAATTACCAAATGGTCACATAAAGCCAGGCCAATTGACCTCTACAATGTAAGGTCCATGTGTGTTTTGACTCTCATCTATGGCTGCCATGTCTTTCATAATAAAATCATGTGATATCCTGGCTGAGATTCCCAGGCCTCTGTGGAAAGCCACCCTGGGCATAGATCTCAGTTTCCAAGAGCGAGTCTTATGTGTGTCCTCCTAAAATCCCAACACAATTCATGGCAATACTTCTCTGAGGTCAATTCCAGAATGCAGTCTCTAAGGGGAATCACACCAGAGTTCAAGCCCAGGTGGACCCAGTCATCCCTTCCAACCGCCACAAAAATTACCACAATTAAAATCAAAACACTCCCACAGGGCCATCATCTTCTTCCATGTAGACACTCATCATAACCTCTAGCTGGAGGTTTCTATGAGCCCAAGGTAGTGTCCAAAATAAGCTCACTTGCCCCTTATTTGCCTAAAATCATGGTGGCCTGGACACTCTTCCTGTGAACCAGGAGTGATCAAATATTCCTGCTGTTAAAGTGTTCCACTTCTCCAATTTTGGCCTACTGGCTGTAGGGTATAGATTCTTTATGTGATTTGGAGTCATAAGAAAATCCAAGCACATATGGGCTAGCCTCTGCAGGGATTTCAAGAACTCATTTGACCCAAAGGATCCCTATTCTCACTTGATGGAGTTCAGGAACCTAAAACAAGAAGGCAAAAATATTCATCCACAATGACTGCTCTTTTGGACATTTTAGTTTTGAAAGCACATGGGATCTTTCTTTAAATCCATCAGGTGCTGAGAATCTAAGCCACAACCTCATACAAGGACAAGAGGCTGATTCAGACACATCCCATTCCAAAGCAATTAAGCAAAGAGCCACAGGTGGTGTCCATTCATTTCCATATGAAAACAGTGTTCTTCAGGCTACACAAAGGGGTGGCCTGAGGCAAAGACCTTTCTGACATTCAGGGTAATAGAAATAGAATTAAGCAAATGGCCCAAAGAAGGGTTTCTCCACTGAGACTTTACTGGTCACACTGATATCTGAGTTTTCTGAGATGCTCTCATTCCCTTCAGCTATCCAGAACATGGCCATGTCACAGAGCCTTGTGGTGTTACATATCTGGGAAACAAAACCATGAGTCTATTCTGGAGAGTGGCCAGAATTCACGAAGAAAAGTGGAACTTTAGAAGATAATAGATGTTGCCCATCCATAAGGCAAGCTGCAGTCCATTCATCAATTGCGCAGTATGAATCGCGGAAGCTTTCAACTAGAGACAACACATCCATTGATGCATTCTGTTTTCTAATGTCTACAACCATGGATACAGTGGGATACACAGACATAGAAACACTCACAATGTCAAACGACTTACTAGAAACAGTCCACTCCAAACCAAACAAACCACCTTTCCTACCTATTCTCAGAACATGAGAAAAAACCACAAACTCACACCTACAACGGCAAAGGCACTTTCTTCCCCTAAATAGGTCTGTGACTATCCGAAGTGTCTTCTGACTGGTGGGCCATATTATGTTCCCCCAAAATGGCCTGTCCTGTTTCACATCTGGTCTCCTTGTCCAACTCTGTGAAGTTGTAAGGAGCCAGCGGTGAGCCACTACCTGCTTTCTCAGGAAAGGCCCCTCTTCAGAGCTCTGCTGGCATTTGGCCATCCTCATATCAGCAGGTACCAAGAAAGACTGACTATGTCTTTGGGAAAAGCAAACAAGTTAGCCCACTGGGTCTGGAGTGGGACTGGCTCTTGGTGCCTGGCTTCCTGGATCCCAAGTTCAGAGAATTCCATCACCAAGGAAGTGAAGTGAGGTCACTTCTTTCAGGAACTGAATATGGTCACTGCCTTGGTAACCACTTTGTCCTAACAGTTGCTTCCAAGGTTCCCATGAGATAGAGGCTGCCCCAACATCCTGTGACACATTCAGAAGTTAGAATGATATATCAACCATAGGCACCCTGGAACAGCTCTCCACAGAGGCCTGGTTTGGTCCATCTTCTCTACATTAAGAAGAGAGAGGCTGACTCAGACACATCAATTCATCCTGACCAGGTTGTTTGCCATGGAAGATGACTATTGCTCTCTCAGGTCCTACATAGCTGCCTACATATTCTCCAAGGATCCTTTCTTCATTGATCTTTGAGGTTCTCAGCAGGTGGAAGATCTTCTACATTCCTATATTGTAAGACCCACTCTGTCGCTGCTCTTAAGTTAGTTATATTGAGGGAACAGTGTATGGTTAGGGTTAATAACATGTTCGATTTGGGTTACGAATCATTCTGCAGGATGAATAATGGTATTGGCAACCTGTGATATTTACAAGAGTATACATGTGAAATATAAGTATGAAAGCAGAAATCTAGGTAAGATTTGAAGCCCAGAAGGGCATTGGGGACTTGAGTGGGATACCTAACTTTGAGTAATGTGCTGCACAGATGTCTCAGATAAATCAATATACATCGGACCTTGTACCTTGGATGATTGAATGCTGAAGAGAACATCCAGTCAAAAACCGATATTCGGTAGGATTAGGAAGGAAGTTGGTAGGTTTAGAAAGAAGAGTGAGTATAGGATTTGGACCAAAAGTTCTTCAGCAATAGGGTTTCGGGTAGAGAGTGTATGTAAATGTCAGCACATGTGAAGAGTCAGTCATAATGATGAACTGGGGAAAACATGTAGGAAAGCAGATATCAATAGAGATATTAGGAAATCAAGCAAAGTATAAAGTGTGTGATAGGGTTAGACATTTTCAACAGGTTTGAAGTTGAATATATAATCTTAGGAAGAAACAAATATGTAGTCACCAATAGGATTGATATTTGAGAGCATTAGGCAACCTGCACATGGATGTTTTTAGTAATGCATGCTATCTTTCCATTTAGGCTTTGGTACAATTGTAAGTGTGATCTTTGCTTTTTGTGTCCGGAATATTTCTGTGATAAAATGTGTATGTAGATCAGGTGACATGAGTATTTCTTCCACCATTTCTGAGAGCAATATTTTGAAGATTTATAAATTAGTATGGGGGTAGAAATAGGTGTACCCTGCTTCTATTAATATAGACATAATGCATGAATAGACCATACTGTGAATAAATAATATAACTGGATCCACTTTAAATAATGGATTGAATGGATATCTGAAAATATATAAGAAATGTTATATTGATATACAATCATTAATTCCAACCAGTTATATATCTAATGATTATCTTATGGTTATGGTTAATCATGAAGGGTGTGTGAGTTTTCCTTCAAAATTGATATGGAAATCGAAAACAATATATTTGGAAAAAAAAGTCTCATGAATAGACCAGTCAAGAAACGTAGAAAAATACATGTGTTCTGGAGCAGGAAGTGACTAAAAGTGAAACAAATGCCTATAAATTTGCTAACTAGTGAATGAAATATATATCCTATGATGTGCATAAACTGAAGAAATAGTAATGTACCAGTGTGGAATAAAAATTAACGTCAAAATACACATCATGTCCCATAGGAACCAACATGCATTGATGTTAAACTGGGTCAGTTAATGCAGACATATTAGAATTTGTATGCACCTTTCACTGAAGTTAGTTCTCAGTACTAGGAAACAACTATGTATTTCATGTGTATGAGTATTTCTAAGAATAATCTTGTGAAAAGTTGATTATTAATCCACATCCATGAACATGAATGAATTTAGGGAGTGTATATAAGACACATATTTTTCATATTTTTACAAATCTGGACAGTATATATATATATATATATATATATAGATATAGATATAGATATAGATATAGATATAGATATAGATATAGATATAGATATAGATATAGATATAGATATAGATATATACATATATGGACACACACACACACACAAACACAGAAATTAAAAAGTAGCAATATATATGCCAATCGAAATTCATCATGAAATATATATTATAAAGATGCAAAAACATTCATTTTACTGAACATGGGTTTATGTATAATGTTGTTCCACTGGGAAGCTCACCCATAGGTTGAATTTTCAGTTCTAACAGCGTTTAGGACGAGTGATCACTTCTCACAATTTGTATCTGCCAAGTCATGTAACTCAAAAGAATGTACGTTTGATACCATGTAGGATTCTATTTGTGCATATAAAAATACATGTGCTGAATAGGCTCCAGAAAATGAGAGACAGTAATTCACATATTTGTTAACTTTAAAAACACATGGAGAACTATTTCAATTAAAAATTGACTAGATTCATAATACCTACCCTTTATCATGCAAAAGGCAAGTCCAACCCTGAACTGCATGTATTTACGTACTGTTTGGGTTATTTTTCTCCATCATATTAGGATTAGTAGTCGGAGTCTATTAGAATATGGGTTAGTGTCAGGGATTCAGAATTGCGAATGGAAAAATAGGAAAATTAATCCAATGTGTATGCAAATATGTGCTAAAACAAATCTTCCGACTCTCATCCAGAACAATGCCTTGAAATTATCTTCGCCCCAAGTAAGACACAATTAGAGAAGAAAAGTTGAAAAATCTGTGATTACATTTCTGTAATGGAAAATGCTCAGGAGTGCACAAACTTGGAGGTGGTATAGGAGTTTTCAAAAGTAAGGACAGGGTACACACTCCACAAGCATGGAGCTCTGCATGCCTAAATCTTTTTGAGAAACTGCCACAGAGGTTGGGCACGGATATATAGGTTTTTGTCAGGATTTAAGCTTCCTTTGTAGTGATACCCTCAAAGCTGGGTCTGCATCTATGTGACCTGGAGGACAAAGTTTCTTATTTTCCAATGAACACGAGGCAGCAGTGCTGAATTCTCTCTTTGTAGATAAACTGTGGCCCCTGGGGGTTTATTTTCTCCCCGTGTGGACTGTGAAACCATTTGGTCATCCTCCAATTTTCGTGGTGTTTCTTGCTGCTGCACTTGGAGTTTGGTACATGCTTCACGAAATACAAGGAGTTCAACTGGGAAACAGTGCTGGAGAGAGTTCTGTCACGTGTGGTGGGTTATGGTCTGCAAGAAAATGCACAAACCAGGTTTCTATCTCTCAAAGATTGCCCCCTTGTTCATAGCAACCTGATTCTGAACATTGCCCTGAAACCTCGCCATATAACAAGATGCCATTACATATAAGGTTCTGAAGTCTGCACTATGTCAGTCACAAGCCATTTGGAAGTAAATGGCAGATCCACATGGACCCACCATGATACTTTATCACACACCTGCCCACCACTGCTCTACGCCCACTACTCAGCAGGCTACAAATTACTAGCATGTCTGTTCTAAACAATTTTCAGAAAACCCTGTCAATCAAGGCACTCTCTGGTACACCCATGATAAGCAATAGGAGATCCAATGTTTCTTGAGTGCCACCGGGTCATGGGAATTTCAAAAATTTCATGGTATTTATCTAGCCATTTTTCAAGGATGACATTGGATGCACTGTGAATTTCAGTTATTCAGAAACCATTAAATGTTGAGAAAGCTCAATTCAAAGAAAATTCTGGAGAACTCTCACAGGCAAGGCTTTCCAAAAAGTGGACAAAAGGTCACTTGAAGCCAGGACCATTGAGGTCTACAATGTGAGGTCCTATGTGTTTTGACTCTCTACTATGGCTGCAAAGTCTTTCAGAATAAAATCATGTGATATCCAGGCTGAGATTCCCAGTTCTTTGTGGAAAGCCACCCTGGTCCTAGATCTCAGGTTCCAAGGGCGACTCTCATGCGTGGCCTCCTAAAATCCCAACACAATTCATGGCAATACTTCTCTGAGGTCAGTTTCAGAACTCAGTCTCTAAGGGGAAACACACCAGAGTTCAATCCCTGGTGACCCAGTCATCTCTTCCAACCGCCACACAAATGACCAGAATTAAAACCAAAACCCTCACACATGCCCCTCATCTTCTTTCATATACACACTAATCATAACCTTGGCTGGAAGTTTCCATGAGGCACACAGCACAAGACAATGTCAAAATAAGCTCCCTTGCCCTTCATTTGTCTAAAGTCAGTGTTTCTGGACACCGTTCCTGTGAACCAGGGCTGATCAAAGATGCCTGCCATTAATACTGTTCCACTTCTCCAATTTGAGGCATACTGACTCTCAGGTATAGTTTCTTTATGTGATTTGGAGTCATGAGAAAACCCAAGCACCTATGGGCTAGCCTCTGCAGGGCTTGAAGAACTCAGTTGACCCAAAGGATCCCTCTTCTGACTTGATGGAGATCAGGAACCTTACAGAGGAAAGCAAGAGACTTCATCAACAATGATTGCTCTTTTGGCCATTTTGGAATTGGATGCACACATGGGATCTTTCTTTAGATCCATCAGGTGCTGAGAATCTGAGCCATGGACTCACACTGCACTAAGAGGCGGATTCAGACATATCCCTTTGCAAAGCAATTAAGCAAAGATCCTCAGGTGATGCCCATTTATTTCCATTTGAAAACTGATTTTTTCAGGCTTTCGAAAGGTGTGGCCTTAGGCAAAGACCTTCCTTACATTCAGGGCAACAGAACAATAGGAAAGCAAATTCCCAAAGCAGAGTTTCTCCACTGAGACTTTCCTGGTCACACTGATATCTGAGTTTTCTGAGATACTCACCATTCCCTTCAGCTATCCAGTACATGGCCATGTCCCAGATTGTGGAGGAGATACATATCTTGAACACAAAACCAAGAGCCTATGGGAGAGTGGCCAGAATTCAGGAAGAAATCAGGAATGTAGAAAGGTAGTAGGTGTTGCCCATCTATAAGGTAAGCTGCAGTCCATTTATAAATTGGACAAGATGAATGCTGCAAAGATTTCTACTAGACAGGACACATCCTTTGATGCATTCTCTTTTCTATTGTCTACAACCACGGACACAGTGGGATACACAGAAACACTCACCTTCTCAAAGGACTTACTAGAAACAGGCCACTCCAAATTAAACAAACCGACTTTCCTACATATTCTTAAAACATGAGACAAAATCACTAACACACAAACACACCCACAAAGGCACCTTCTTTCCCCAAGTAGGTCTGTGACTATCCAGAGCATCCTCTGACTGGTGGGCCATACTATGTTCCCCTGAAATGGGCTGTTGTATGTCAGATCTGGTCTCCTTGGCCAACACTGTGATGTTGTCAGGAGCCAGCGGTGAGCCACTGCCTGCTTTATCAAAAAAAAAAAAAGCCCCTCTTTAGAGCTTTCCTGGCATTTGTCCCTCTTCAATTCAGTATTTGCCAAGAAAGACTGACTCTGTCCTTGGTTAATCCAAACATGTGAGACCACTGGGACTGGGACTGGGCCTGCCTCAGGGTGCCTGTCTCCCTGGATCCAAAGTTCAGAGTGGTACATCAACAAGAATGTGACGTAGGTCACTTCCTCTAGAACTGAATGAGGTCACTGCCTTGGCAACCACTTTGTCCTAACAGTTGCATCCAAGGGTCCATGAAATGGAGCGTGCCCCTGCTTCCTATGACACTTTTACAAGTTAAAATGGAATATCAACCATAGGCACCCGGGAACAGCTCTCCACACAGGCCTGGTTTGGTCCATCTTCTCTAGATTAAGAAGAGAGAGACTGCTTCAGACACATCCCTTCATCCTTACCTGGTTGTTTGTCATGGAAGATGACTTTTGCTCTCTCAGGTCCTTCATAGCTGCCTATATCTTCTCCAGGGATCATTTCTGCATGGACCTTTGAGGTTCTCTGCAGGTTGAAGATCTCCTACATTCCTGTATTGTAAGACCAACTCTGTCCCTGCTCTTCTATAAAGGTAGATTGAGGGAATCGTGTATGGTTAGGGTTAATAACATTTTTGATTTGGGTTAGGATCATTCTGCTGGATGAATAATGGTATTGGGAACCTGCGATATTTATAAGATTATAGAGGTGAAATATATGTATGAAAACAGAAATCTCAGTAAGATTTAAAGCCCAGAAGGTCATTGGGTCCTTGATTGGAATAGTTAGCTTTGAATTATGTTCTGCCCAGATGTCTCAGATAAATCTATACACAATGGCATAGGATCTTGTACCTCAGATGATTGAATGTTGAGGAGAACATCCATTCAAAAAGGGAGAGTTGGTAAGATTACGAAGATAGTTGGTAAGATTAAAAAAACGTGTGAGT
This sequence comes from Callospermophilus lateralis, assembly GCF_048772815.1. NCBI lineage: Eukaryota > Metazoa > Chordata > Mammalia > Rodentia > Sciuridae > Callospermophilus > Callospermophilus lateralis. The sequence continues at coordinate 364,942 of NW_027512421.1, read as the reverse complement.
ATAGGATTTGGACAAAAAGTTCTTTAGCAATAGGGTTTCGGGTAGAGAGAAAATGTAAATGTCAGCAGATGTGAAGACTCAGTCACAATGATGAACTGGGGAAAATATGTAGGAAAGCAGATATCAATAGAGACATTAGAAAATCAGGCAAATGATAAAGTGATCGATAGGATTAGACATTTTCAACAGGCTTGAGTTTGAATAAATAATATTAGGAAGAAACAAATATGTAGTCACCAATAGGATTGACATTTGAGAGCATTAGGCAACCTGGACATGGGTGATGTTCATAATCAATACTCACATTCCATTTAGGCTTTGGTACAGTCGTAAGTGTGACTTTGCATTTTGTGGCCAGAATATTACTGTGATAAAATGTATATGTAGATCAGGTGACATGAGTATTTCTACCACCATTTCTTGGAGCAATATTTTGAAGAGGTATAAATTAGTATTGGGGGTACATATAGGTGTACCATGTGTGTATGAATATAGAGATAATGCATGAATAGACCATAGTGCGAATAAATAATATAACTGGTTCGAACTTTAGAAATTGGAATAAATTGATATCTGAATATACACAGGGAATCATATGTTGATATACATACATTCATTCCAACCATTTATACATCCAATGGAAATATTACGGGTGTGGTTCATCATAAAGAGTGTGTGAATTTTGCTTCAAAATTGATTATGGAAATCGAAAATAATGTGTTTGGAAAGAAGTCTCATGAAATGACCAGTCAAAAACAAAGAGGAATACATATGTTCTGAAGCAGGAAGTGATAGAATGTGTTACAAATTTCTTTAAATTTATGAAGTTGTGGATGAAATGTATATTATATGATGTACAAAAACTGAAGAAATAGTAATGTACCAGTGTTGTATAAAAATGAACGTCAAAATACACATCATGTCCCATAGGAATCTACTTGCATTGATGTTAAAGTGGGTCAGTTACTGTAAAAATATAAGGATTTGTTTGCACCATTTACTGAAGTGAGTTTTCAATACTATAAAACAAATATGTATTTCAGGTGGATGAATATTTCTGAAAATAATCTTATGAAAATTTGAATATAAAACCACATACATGAACAAGAATGAATTTAGGGAGTGTATAATAAGACACATATATTTCATATTTTGAAAAATCTAGAGAGTATATATATATATATATATATATATATATATATATATATATACAAAACACACACAGAGACATTAAAAAGTAGCAATATATATGCCAATTAAAATTCATCGTGAAATATATATCATCCACAGATCCAAAAATATTAATTTTACTGAACATGGATTTATATATAATGTTTTTCAACTAAGAAGCTCACTCATAATTTGAATTATCAGTTCCAAAAGCATTTAGGAGGAGTGATTTCTTCTCACACTTTGTCTCTGCCAAGTTAGCCACCTCTCAAGAATATAGGTGTGATACCAGGTAGGATTCTATATGTTCATATAAAAATACATGTGCTGAATTGGCTACAGAAAAAGGGAGACAGGAATTCACATATGTGTTAACTTTAAAAACACATGCAGAACTCTTTCAACAAAAAATTGACAAGATTTATAACTCCTACCCTATATCATGCAAAAGGGAAGACCAACTATACACCATGGCTCCTCTGAAGTGCTAGTATTTCTATTCTGTTTGGGTTATTTTTCTCCATTATATTAGAATTAGTTGTCAGAATCTAGTAGGGTATAGGTTAGTGTCAAGGATTCAGTATTTCAAATGGAAAATTGAAAAATGAATCCAATGTGTATGTAAATATGTGCTACACAAAAATCTTCCCACTCTAATCCAGAACAATGCCTTGACAATACCTTCGCCCCAAGTAAGACACAATTAGAGGAGAAGATTTAGAAAATCTGTGAACAAATATCTGGAATGGAATATGCTCAGGAGCCCACACCTTGGAAGTGGCAGAGGAGTTTCCAAAGGTAAGGGACAGGGTAAACCCTCTACAAACATGGAGGTCTGCTGGCATAGACACTTCTTGAGAAACTGCCTGTGAGGTTGGGCACTTGAAAAATATGTTGTTGTCAGGAGCTTTGGCTTCCTTTCTAGTGAGACCATAAAAGCTTGGTCTGCATCTATGAGACCTGGAGGACATGCTTTCTTATTTCCCAATGAACATGAGGCAGCAGTGCTAAATTCTCTTTTTAGGTAAACTGTGGCCACTGGGGGCTAAATGTCTTTCCATGTGCAATTTGAAGCCATATGGTAATCCTCCATTTTCGTTTTGTTCCTTCCTGCTGCACTGGGAGTTTGGTATTTGCTTCACGAAATACAAGGAGTTCAATTGGGTCTCAGTGCAAGAGGGAGTTCTGTCATGTGTGGTGGGTCAGGTTCTGCAGGAGGATACAAGAACCAGGATTCTATCCCACATAGCTTGCCCCCTTGACCATAGCAACCTGATTCTGAACAATGTCCTGAAAACTCTCCATATAACAAGTTGCCTTTACATGGAAGGTTCTGTTGGCTGCACCATGTCAGTCACAAGCCATTTTGAAGCCAATGGAAGATCCACATGGCCCCACCACAGATGTTTTATCACATACCTGCCCACCACTGCTCTAGTACAACTACTCAACAGAGTCCAACTTACTGGCATCTCTGTTCTACACCATTTACATGAAACCCAGTCAATCAAGGCACTCTCTGGTATATTCATGATCAGTAACAGGACATCCAAAGGTTCTCCAGTGCCACCTGGTGATGGGAATTTCAAAAATTTTATGGTATTTTTCTAGCCATTTTTCAAGGATGAAGTTGGAGGCACTGTGAGTTTCAATTCTTTCAGGAACCATTAAATGGTTAGGAAGCTCATTTCAATGAAAGTTCTGGAGAACACTCACAGGTAAGGCTTCCCAAAGAGTGGCCAAAAGATCACATGATATTATGCCCATTGAGGTCTACAATGTGAGGTCCATATGAGTTTTGACTCTCAACTATGAGTGCCAAATCTTTCAGAATAAAATCATGTGGTATCCTGGCTGAGAGGCCTAGTGCTCTGTGGAAAGCCATCCTGGGCCTAGAACTTAGTTTCCAAGGGCGACACTAATGCCTGGCTTCATAAAATCTCATCACTATTCATGGCAATACTTCTCTGAGGACAGTTTGAGAACTCGGTTTCTAAGGGAATCACACCAGAGTTCAAGAACATGTGGACCAAGTCATCTCTTCCAACCGCCACCCAAATGACCACAATTTAAAACAAAACACTCCAATGTGGCGCTCATCTTTTTCCATATAGACACTCATAATGACCTCTGGCAAAAGTTTTCCATGAGGGGCACAGCCCAAGACCGTGTCCAAAATAAGCTCTCTTGCACCTAATTTGCCTAAAGTCAGGGTGGCCTGGACACCCTTCTTGTGAACCAGGAGAGATCAAATAGGCCTCCCATTAATACTGCTTTGCTTTTTCAATTTGAGGCCAACTGACTGTGGAGTTTGGATTCCTTATGTGAATTGGAGTCTTGAGAAAACCCAAGAAACTATGGGCTAGCCTCTGCAGGGCTTTGAAGAACTCATTTGACCCAAAGGATCCCTATTCTGGCTTGATGGAGGTCAGGAAAGTTACAGAAGAGGCGAGAGACTTCATCCACAAGGACTGCTCTTTTGGCCATTTTGGTTTTGGATGTACACATGGGATCTTTCTTTAGATCCCTCAGGAGCTGAGAATCTAAGCCACACCCTCACACAAGGCAAATAGGCTGATTCAGACACATCCTTTCCAAAGCAATTAAGCAAAGAGCCACAGGTAATGCCCATTCATTTCCATTTGAAAACTGTTTTCTTCAGGCTTCACAAAGTGGTGGACTGAGGAAAAGACCTTCCTGACATTCAGGGCAACAGAAGAATTGGTAAACAAAAGGCCCCAAGCAGGGTTTCTTCACTGAGACTTTCTTGGTCAAACTGATATCTGAGTTTTCTTAGATGCTTGCCATTCCCTTCAGCTATTCAGTACATGGTCATGTCACAGAGCTTCAAGGTTGTACATATCTTAAAGACAAAACCATGAGCCTATTCTGGAGAGTGGCGAGAATTCAGGAAGAAAACAGGAACTTAAGATAGCAGGTGTTTCACATCAATAAGGCAAGCTGCAGTCCATTCATAAATAGGGCAGGATGAATGCTGGGAAGCTTTCTACTAGATAGGACATATTCATTGATGCATTCTCTTTTCTAATGTCTACAACCACGGACATAGTGGGATACATAGACATAGAAACACTCACCTTGTCAAACGACTTACTAGAAACAGTTCACTCCAAACAAAACAAACCGCCTTTCATACCTATTCTCAGAACATGAGACAAAACCACAAACCCACACCCACACCACAAAGGCACCTCCTTCCCCCATGTAGGTCTGTGACTATCCAGAGTGTCCTCTGACTGGTTGGCCATACTATGTTCTCTGGAAATGGCCTGTTCTGTCTCAAATCTGGTCTCCTTGGCCAACTCTGTGAAGTTGTCAGGAGCCAGCGGTGAGCCACTGCCTGCTTTCTCAGGAAAGGCCCCTATTCATAGCTTTACTTGCATTTGGCCATCCTCACATCAGTAGGTTCCAAGAAAGACTGAGTCTGTCCTTGGTAAATCAAAATAAGTTTGACCACTGGGACTGGGACTGGGACTGGCTCTTGGTGCCTGGATTCCTGGATTCCAAGTTCAGAGAGTTCCATCACCAAGGAAGTTAGGTGAGGTCACTTCCTTTAGCAACTGAATGAGGTCACTGCCTTGGCAACAACTTTGTCCTAACAGTTGCTTCCAAGGTTCCCATGAGAAGGAGGCTGCCCCTACTTCCTGTGACACTTTCACCAGTTAGAGTGGTATGTCAACCATAGGCATGCAGGAGCAGCTCAACACATGCCTGCTTTGGTCCATCTTCTATACATTAAGAAGAGAGTGGCTGATTCAGACACATCCCTTCATCCTGAGCAGGTTGTTTGCCATGGAAGACTTCTGCTCTCTCAGGTCCTTCATAGTGGCCTACATCTTCTACAGGGATCATTTCTGCATGGACCCTTGAGTTTCTCAGCAGGTGGAAGATCCTCTATATTCCTGTATTTTAAGACCAACTCTGTCCCCACTTTTCTGTAAAATTAGATTGAGAGAACAGTGTATGGTTAGGTTTAATAACATGTTCGATTTGGTTTAGAAAGGAAACTACACGGTTGAGCAAACAGGGTCCTACCGTTAGCAATAATATGAGGATTATTAATGGAATGGCCCTGGCAGATAAAAGCATAGTTAACCAGGTTGACTATGTGAACAAAGACTCAAACCTTCCTTCTGGGGCCTCTGTCTCTCTTTGACGCTCTTCAAGTCGTTTTCTTAATTTACTCATTGATTCTTTTACAACTCCAGTATTGTCGGCATAAAAACAACATTCTTCCCTCAATGCAAGCAAAAAGGCACCTTTCTCTCATGAAGAGGAGGTCCAACACTCGCCTGCTCTATAAAACAACTTCAGAGAGAGAGAGGTTAAAATTCCTGTAAAGCTGTGATGTCGGTTTTTAATGTCTTTAAGCTTTGGTCTATTTCTGCTTCTAATTGTGTCTTTGTTGTGTCTCATGGACTAGGGCAGTTCTTCCTGTGCCCAAGCCTTCAGCAATTATTATTCCTAATAGGATGGCTAAAGTGAGGGATACAGGTTCCCGGTGGAACCGGGTTGTATGCCCCCCTATTTGAACTTTAAATGAACCTGCGTCATGATAGAGCACTCTGAAAAACATCTACATCATTACATAATTAATCACATCTATTGACCATTTTATGAAAACATAAATAATGTTAAAGTGCATAGAATTATACTGTTTTATGGATGGACAAGAAAATGCACCTAAGATAGCACAAAGTGAGGAAAACATTCTTATTTGGTTGCATCCGGATTTAGAGGGCATTGCTTCTTTTGTAATCAATTAATCCCCTGAAACCCAAGTTTTGGTAGTTTTAGAGTTTGTACCCAACATGTAAGGGAAGGGGCTCAGAAGTTCACAGTCTGCAGAAATTCACAAAAATTAGTTTTTGTTTCTGTTTTTTTTTCCTCTGTTCTGGGCAAGTTAACTTTTCAAGGACACCTTGGAAGGGGAGAGCTTTTTTGTCTCTTTTTTTTCTCCCTGCCAGCTGTCACCATGGAGCCCAGTTGCTAACATTTTTATCTTAGAAATGTAGCCATCTCGGTGAAGCCCCAGCTCAAGGCCAGAGGCCTTGTTCACATATTTTGTGAAAAACTGGTAAGGAGGTGTCTAGCTTAGGGGTGGTGATTTTTCCAGCCAGTGGTCAAGTAGAACAGGGCAACACGAAAAGTGCAAGTTTATGTACATTGAACTCTTTCAGAGGGACTCTTTTGCTGAAAGACCTAAAGTAAGCCTTGGTGAAGACTTCTGGAGAAGTTCATTTAAGACATTTCTATGGACCTAGTACAGAGGGGGAAGACGGGGTAGTCGAGGCTGAGAGCAGCTCCGTGGATCTAAGAATGAGGAAAGAGAGATGTAAAAGAAAAATGGGAAAGGGGTTTGGGATTTTCCTAAAACAAAACTTGAGCAGTAGAACAGGTAGAGCAGAGGGGAAGATGGGAGTAAATATTCCAAAAAGCCTTTGAGGGACTTTAAATTCTTAGAAACCTGTTTTCAGTGATGACAAAGCAACTTTAAAGGCCATTTTCATTACATCTTGTATAGGGGTCTGAGGCCTCTTATCAGCTGGTTTGAGCTTTGGGTTAGCTTGCTAGAGGACTTGCTGGGACCTAGTGCAGGCACTGACAGGAAAAGAGAGGAGTGAGTGGGTGAAGGGGTACCTTGGTACCTGCTACCTCAGCAAGGGGGCAATGTTCTGAGAACCAGCGGAGGTTTTGGTTTTTGATTTAGTAATTGGAGAGGAGAAATCAAGTTGCTAAGATGGGAGTGATAGCAGAGAGTCTAGAGCAGAAGGCTGAGGGTGAGGAACTATTGGAGAAGCATAGTACAGGATGTGAGCAAAGGAGGGAAAAGGATTCCACATAGGGAAATTTCCCCCTTTTGAGAACTTGCCAAAGTTAAAAATGTCATGCAGAATTTGAGGATCTAGAGAACCCTCTGGGGGCCATAGTATTTGGTTGTCTAATTGGTAATATGGCCAATGCTGTGTACTGAATTTGATGAGGAGTTTGGGTTCCACCAGGCAGCCCCTGTATGCTCACATTCACTTGACTTACACAAGAAGTCGGCTTCTCCCCGACACAGCCGTGGCTGTTTGTGCCTTTGATAGTCCTCTAGGCAAACATAGTAATCTAGGCTAGCCAACCTGAATCTGTCTCGCGTGTCCCTGCATCCATAAAGTTTGTTTCCATTATCTATGGTACAGAAGAGATTTAATGGAATTTTAGTGGGATCCTCTTCATCAGGGATATCTCAATAGGAAAGACCTATACCGAGCTGACAAATGTCTGGGTGGATAGATGGCCACCAGGTCTCTAAGGGGGCTGTATGCGAGATAGACCATACTTCTTGTCTAGTAGGATTTGTGATCAGCCATTGCTGCTGAACGGAATGATGAGGGTTAGAACTACTGGTGGCCAAGGGGAGAGTCTATAGTCTTATCCACATAGCGAATACGCAATTTGAAATGGTTAGCAGGCTTTTCCAGTTTCCAACAAGAGTCTGGACACAGCGAAGGCTTGAGATGAGAGGCATGGATCCAAAAAGTGATTCCGTCTACTTTTACCGCTTTAGGTTTTATAAGTAGCACCTGGTATGTTCCTTTCCAGTGGGGTTCCAGGGATGACACCTGATGTTGTCTTATGTAGACGAAGTCTCTTACTTGATATTGACTTAGAGTCCCCTCCTCCCAAGGTTGGTAGGCAGTGGCCAGCTGTTTCCACAGGTATGGCTGAGTTCTTTCAATGACTTTAAGTCTGTCAAGCAAGGGGGTGTGGAAGTGATCGTTAGGCCTTAGAGTTGGGGTTAGGTTCCTTACTGGATGATGGGCATCATAGAGAATTTCATAGGGGGTGAGGTTACACAAAGAAAGAGAGGGATTATTTCTCGCATGAAACAGTGCATAAGGCAGGAGCATAATCCAATCTTTTATGCCGGGCTCTAAGCTTAATTTCGTTAAGGTCTCTTTAATGGTTCTATTTATTTTTTCTACCTGTCCTGAGCTCTGGGGTATATAAGCATAATGTAACTTCAAATTAATCCACAGGGTCCCAGTGAACACCTGACTTACCTGAGCCATGAACACCAGTCCATTATCAGACCCTATTGCCTTAGGCAGACCGTATCTTGGAGAAATATCTTTCAGGATCTTCTTGAAAACCATTTGTGCAGTTTGGTTGTTTTTGTGTGTGTGTGTGTGTTTGTGTGTAAGGCTTCAGTCCATCCTGAAAATGTATCTACAAAGACTAGGAGATATTTAAGTCCATTCGTTGCTGGCTTAATTTCACTATTGTCCACTTCCCAAAATTGTCATTTTCTGGTTCTTCGTAGGTGCTTTCCTCTAGGAAACTGGAAGGGTAAGCATTAACCAATTGACGGACTCGACAGGCTTTTGTTACCCGTTCAGTTATTTCCTTTCGCTGTGAGTCGGTTAGTGGAAAACTCTGTTCTTAATCCTACAGGAATGCCTGCAGTTTCATTGAACCAAGGTGAGTGAGTTGGTGTACATTTTTAACGTAGTGTAGGGCTTTCTGTAATTGCAGCCTGAGCTCTATGAAGTTGAGGCGTTCAGTGTCAGTGTCCATAGATGTTATCAAAAACTTCCTGGTGATCAGGGGTCCATTGGAATTGGGCATCTCCCATTAACACCGGGTATAAAGGAGCAGCTAAAGAGGCAAACCCAGGTATCCATAACCTGCAAAAGCCAGCAGTCCCAAGAAACTCTCTGAGTTGTCTCCTGTTAGATGGGGGTGGTATCTACACAATGGTTTGTTTTCTGGGCTCAGTGAGCCATCGTTTACTGCCCCTAAGGTAACAGCCCAGGAAGATTACTTCATGCTAGCAAATTTGGGCTTTTTTGGCCGAAACTCTATACCCAAGTTGAGCAAGCTCATATAATAGTGCTTGGGTCCCAGACTCACAGTTTTCCTTGGTGTTGGCTGCCAGTAGCAGGTCATTCACGTATTGAAGCTGGGTGATTTGGGGTGCATAGTTCTGAAATTGCTGAGATCTCTGTGGAGGGCTTCATCAAAGAGAGTGGGGGAGTTTTTGAACCCCAGTGGGAGTCTAGTCAAAGTTAGTTGACCAGACGTTCAGGTTTCTGGGTCTACCCACCCAAAAGCAAACAGCAACTGACTATCTTTATGCAGAGGCAAGCAAAAGAAAGCATCTTTTAAGTCCAGAACAGTATACCATTTCCGCTCAGGGTTCAGAGTGCTAAGCAGATTGTACGGATTAGGTACCGTGTGGTGAATGTCCTGCACTCTGTTGTTGATCTCTCTTAGGTCTTTAACAGGACAATAGTCCCCGGTTCCTGGCTTTTTTTTTTCTAGTAGCAGGGGAGTGTTCCAGGCTAATTGACAGGGCCTTAGGAGCCCTAAGTCCAGATATTTCTGAATATGGGGCCTTATCTCATCTTTAGCTTTTTTTGCTTAGAGGATATTATTTGACATTGATTGGGGAGGCTGAGGTTTTTAACTCCACTGTTATTGGAGGTTGTTTCACGACCAGGCCTAACCCAGCAGTTTTTGCCCAGGCATCTGCATAATCTGTTATCCATTTCTGGTGTAGCTTGCCTGTTTGATCAGTCTTGGGGGGTGTGAAGAGTGGATGTTCATCTTCTACTAATATAGTTAAAGCCGTGACTATAGGAGTTTTTACTGAAGAATTTAGAAATTTCACTTGGGGGCCTTCAGGGTTAAAAGTTATTTAGGCCAAGAGCTTGGTGAGCAGATCTCTGCCCATCAATGGGTCCAGGCATTCCTGGATTACTAGGAAGGAGTGATAGATTTTTCCTTTCCCAAGGTCCATGGTCCTCTTAGTAGTCTAAGCCCGATATTTACTGCCATTAGTTCTTTGAACTACAGACCTTTTATTTGATAGAGGGCCCAATGGGGCCTTAAGGGCTGAGTATACTGCTTCTGTTTTCATTTCAAAGTTTACTGGGGTCCGCTACACTTCAAAAGTTACCCTGAGCTAGGGGAAGTGATCTGAGCCCCAACTTTTTTAGTCATGCTCCAGAGTCAGAATGGCTGGCTGGCGTGGCTGTCTCTTTATAGGGCACTCTTTGGCCCAGTATCCTTTTTTTTTACAGTAGGCACATTGATCTGAGGGCAGGGGTGGCCTCTGGCATGGCCCCAGGTATCCCTTCCTGTCACCTTACGTCTTAATTTCTGGCCTCTTTCTTGTTGTGACCAGGATCTTGGTCAATCCCTTAGTCTGTCTTTTGCTTCTCTCATCCTTCCTTTGCTCCCTTTCTTTCTCCCTGTTTCTCTCTTATAGTATATTTTCTCGGCTTCTCTGACTAAATCTCTCTTTTAAATTTTTTTAATATCCATGGCAGCTTGCCCAATTAGGCCATCGTTACAGATGAATTTTGATCCGCTGCCTGATATCGAAAGGAGTATATCTCATATATGCCTCCATAATTCTTTCTAGAAACAAAGAGGGAGATTCATCAGGCCTTTGAATAATTTCTCTTACCATGGCCAAATTAGTTGGTCACCTAGTAGCCCTTTGGAGACCCGCTATTAGAGCCAGGCAATAATTGGACAGATGCTCTTTATCTTCAAAGGTGTTGGGGTTCCAGTTGGTTTGGATTAAGGGTAAGCTGGCTTTGATTATGTTGGGAAGTTGTGTTGGTCGCCAATCAGGTCTGAGGATTTTTTTTTTAGTTTCTTGGAGGTTTTTCTCTTATTCCTCTGTCATAAAGAAAGTCCCTAGGAGTTGTTGGCAGTTATCCCAAGTAGGCAGGTGTAAAAACGTTGGCGAGTTCTCTGAGTTCTTTTAGCCGGGCCACCTTCCTCCAGGGAAGGAGGGGCTCTGTGTGCCACGGGACAGTCATCTGGATGGTGCTGGGCCATCCTAGCTTCTTTGAATGGTGGAGAGGCTGAGTCAGCAGCAGGGGAATCACTTAGAGGGTGTTGGGAGTTGGGGGATGAAGGCAGAGGATAAGGAGGGGGAGGAGAGTCCAGTAGAGTCTTGAGACTCATGGAGAACAGAGGGTGCAAGAGGAGGAGCAGAGAGTTAAAGAGATAGAATCGTGGGGGAAGGAGTAGGAGCAGGTGCAGGGACAAGGAAAGGCTTCATCCTTGGAGGAGGAGATTTGTAGAGGTCCTGACAAGTTAAGATATATGGCTGTTGATCTGGATGTCTACGTGGCCCCTGCTAAAAGACAATATCTCGAACTTTTCAAATTAGTGCGAAGTAGAAAGATCCTTCTAGGGGCCATCCGACTACAAAGGTGGGTCATTCTGAGACACAGAATCTGCCAGATCCGGCATTTTACTGAAAAAGAAAGATTCTGAGTCCTTAAGCAGACTTTGGTCTAGTGATCAAGGGTCAGGAACAGAGGCATTGAAGTGCTCTGTCCCATAATGAAATATACACAGACAATAAAAGCAATGACACATGACACAGACAAGACAAGACAATAAAGACAGGCAATGGACGTAAAATACTGAGACCAGGACTGAGTAGCCAGCAAAACATGATGGGCTGGCAATACCGAATCTGAAACAAAATATCACTGAATCAAGGAGACTATTGTTCCTCGATTTCATGAGTTCATCCCCCAGGGACATGGCCTGTGGCTCTGTGACATGTGTGTCAGTCACCGTGGGAGAGAGCTCACGCTCTTTACCAATAGCCATTTTGTGAAACCCTAACCTGAATCCTGAAACCAGAAAGAGGGGCCTTATTTACCCCCAGAGGAGCCCGTTGGGGGTCTTTCATCTGCGGCTGCCGGATCTCACTGGGGCCACGAGATGTAAAGATCGGGCGAGGGTCGGTTGAAGAGACCACCAAGAGACTGTCTCATGCAACAGCAAAGGCTTTATTGGGAGTTCGGCATGCAAGGGCTCAGAGCTCTCTTGAATAGAGCAGAGAGCCCTGAGAACAGCTTAAGAAGTGCTTATATATTTTCCTTGGAGAGGGCAGGGAGGGAAGTTTATTGATGGGTAAGGGCGAGTGGGCGGTTTGCGTGCAACTGGTTGACCGAGTACATTCTGCAGTTTGGCAGTTGGGGACAGCACATTCTGGGAAAAAGAATAGCAAACAGTTCTCAAGATTTCAACAGTGTTTTGTTAAGCATACAGAAAATCAAGAAGTGACAAGTACCTATTTTATTAACCTTTCAATATAAGTATGAAAACAGAAATATAGGTAAGATTTGAAGCCCAGAAGTTCATTGGGCTCTTGATTGGTATACTTAGCATTGAATTACATTCTGTAGTGATGTCCCAGAAATATGGATATACAATGGCATAGGACCTTATACATTCTCGGAGGTCAATTCCAAAACACAGACTCTAAGGGGAATCACACCAAAGTTCAAGCCAAGGTGGACCCAATTATCTCTTCCAACCGCCACACAAATGACCACAATTAAAACCAAGACACTCCCACATGCCACTCATCTTCTTCCATATAGACACTCACCATAACTTCTGGCAAGAGGATTCCATGAGAGGCGCAGCACAAGACAGTGTTCCAAATAAGCTCCCTTTCCCCTCATTTGCCAATAGTCAGGGTGGCCTGGACACCCTCCCTGTGAACCAGGAGTTATCAAACAGGTCTGCCATTAATACAGCTCTGTTCTCCAATTTGAGGCCTACTGACTGTGGGGTTTAGATTCTTTATTTGAATTGGATTCATAAGAAAACCCAAGAACCTATGGGCTAGCATCTGCAGGGCTTTGAAGAACTCATTTGACCCAAAGGATCCCTATTCTCACTTGATGTAGGTAAGGAACCTTACAGAGGAATGTGAGGGACTTCATCCACAGTGACTGATTTTTGGCCATTTTGATTTTGGATCCACACATGGGATCATTCTTTAGATCCATCAGGTGCTGAGAATCTAAGCCACAGGCTCACACAGGACCAAGAGGCTGAATCAGACACATCCCTTTACAAAGCAATTAAGCAAAGAGCCACAGGTGATGCCCATTCATTTCCGTTTGAAAACTGTTTTCTTCAGGATTCACAAAGGCGTGGCCTCAGGCAAAGAACTTACTGACATTCAGGGCAACAGAAAAATAGGCAATCAAAAGGCCCATTGCAGGGGTTCTCCACTGAGACTTTCCTGGTCACATTGATATCTGAGTTTTCTGAGATGCTTGTCATTCCCTTCAGCTATCCAGTACATGTCCATGTCACAGTGCTTGGAGGTGGTACATATCGTGGACTCAAAAGCATGAGCCTATTTTGGAGAGTGGCTAGATTTCAGGAAGAAAACAGGAACTTAGGAAGATAGCAGATGTTGCCCATCGATATGGCAAGCCCTAGTGCATTCATAAATTGGGCAGGATGAATGCTGGGAAACTTTCTACTAGACAGGAAACATCCATTGATGCATTCTCTTTTTCTAATGTCTACAACCATGGACACAGTGAGATACACAGACATAGAAACACTCGCCTTGTTAAACAACTTACTAGAAACAGTTCACTCCAAACCAAACAAACCGACTTTCCTACCTATTCTCAGAACATGGGACAAAACCAAAAACACACATCCACACCCACAAAGGCACCTCCTTCCCCCAAATAGGTCTCTCACTATCCGGAGTGTCCTCTGACTGCTGGGCCATACTATGTTCCCCCGATATGGCCTATCCTGTCTCAGATCTGGACTCCATGTCCAACTCTGTGAAGTGGTCAGGAGCCAGCTGTGAGCCAGTACCTGCTTTTTTAGGAAAGGCCCCTCTTCAGAGTACTCCTGGCATTTGGCCATCCTCACATCAGTAGGTACCAAGAAAGACTGACTCTGTCCTTGCTAAATTGAATCAAGTGAGACCACTAGGACTGGGACTGGGACTGACTCTGTGTGCCTGGCTTCCTGCATCCCAAGTTCAGAGAGTTCCATTACCAAGGAAGTGAGGTGAGGTTGCATCCTTCAGGAACTGAATGAGGTCACTGCCTTGGCAACCACTTTGTCCAAACAGTTGCTTTCAAGCGTACCATGAGAAGGAGGCTTACCCTACTTTCTGTGGCACTTTCACAAATTAGAATGGTATATCAACCATAGGCACCAAGAAACAGCTCTCCACACAGGCCTGATTTGGTCCATCTTCTCTATATTAGGAAGAGAGCCTTTAGTCCGGGGAGCACTGCAGTGAACCTCTGCACTAAAACTATTAGCAAGCACCTGGTGGAGGAGTCCTCCATAGGTAAGTGGCGCCTTTATAACATCTGATATCCTGTTAAGGGAGATCTTTTCTGATAACAGAGATGTGGCCTGGGGAGGCTCACATATACTCCTTTCCAGGAGAGTAACGAGAATCTTTCTGTCCTCTGTTCTGTTCTGTAGGGAATTCCTCTGGAACTGTAGAGAGGGGCCGACAGGCACGCACGCGCTCCTACCCTGGAGCTATAGCAAGATGTTGCACTGTTCCACTGTTTTTCTGTTTAGGCGCTGGTTTTCTGTTTTTTGTGTTTTGTTTTGTCTTCTATTTTTTTGATTGTTTGTTTGTTTTTGTTTGTTTTGTTGTGTGATTTCAGTGGTAAAAACTTAAGTATTTTGGACGTAAAAATGGGTAATAAAGAGAGTAAGCCTGACACCACTTTGGACTGTGTTTTAGGGAACTGCGATGAACTTTACCCCCCTTTGTTAAGCAGGATGACAGTAGCTCCTTGCTGGCTGCCTGGAGCACACCCATTGCAGAGGGCAATGCTTGCTGGGGACCTAAGAACTGAGCATCTCCCAGGTTAACAAGTGAAACTCCTTTAAAACCCCTTGTCGCTCCAGATCAAGAGAGTCACAACATTTGGCAGAGTCCCCTGTGTTTCTCCTTTGTTCGCAAAGCAATAAACCTCCCTTTTTCTTTTTCTCAAAACTCAGTCCTCATTATTAAATTGGTATTAATTGGCTTCAAGTTCAGGAATCGAACTTTAATTTGCAAATTTGGTACCCCCCCTCCTCCCCGGAACTTTGTGAGAGCTGTCTACTGGAATATTAGGAGATGAAGCATGCTTGGTGTGAAACTGAACAAGAGGAGCTAATCCTGTAAGTAAAAGGAAGGACTGAGGGACTCCCAGCAGCTGCCAAAGCCCTGTTGATTCAGGGAATTACCTCCTTCCTTTCCACACTGTAAGAATTATGCCACCTCTGTCTTGTTAAAAAAGAGAAAAAGAAAAAGGGGACACTAAATGCAGTGAAGTCACCATGGAGACACTTTATTTTACATTTCAGGTTGCTCCTCTGTTAAAACATGTGGTCCCCCCCCCCGTGGATATCTATGGTGCACACTGGTGTAGGAGATTTTTCTCTTATCTGCTCTGGTTTAATGGGTTCTCTCTGACAGCCATAGTCTGGACCTCCTTTCTGTCTGTCTTGTGTCTTTGTATCTGGCCCTTTAAGACATGTGCAATAATGTGTTGATATTATAAATTGTTTCTTGGGAATGATCTTAGCTGAATGTGTGTCTAAATGATGATGTTTTATTTTAACAATCTGGTATCTGAATGGGTTTTTGAAGCATTGCACAATCTTGCAGTTAAAAGTCGGGTTTAGGTAATTTTTTAGTTTATGATTTCAGATAATTCATGCCAGAGAACTTAAATACTTAGGATGGAAAACTGAAGAACTCTACTTCCAAGTTGGCAAGTAACTTCCCAATCATACAGTCTTTTTTTCACCAATTTTGAATTGGATAGCCTGGGAAAATATCACTGTGTGTACCAGTGCATTAATTTGGACAAGGATAGTAAATCATAGAATGGTATCTGTTGACAAAACAAGATGTAAAGATATAAAATTTTGTGAATTGTATCTTAAATTTATATCATAATTTTCAACATCTGAACCTCAAAATTATGGTTAAAATGCCTTAGGCCTGAGGTGTCTGCTCAGAATAGCAGTTTTTCCTGCTCCTTCCAGACCTCAGCCATGACTTATGTTGAAATGTAAATGAAAGAAGCCTGCAATCTTAGTAGGAGACTGATTTGAGGCCTAAGGGGGAAAAAAAAAGGTAAATTGTATTTTATTTACTAATTACTAGCC
Source organism: Callospermophilus lateralis (assembly GCF_048772815.1). Taxonomy (NCBI): domain Eukaryota; kingdom Metazoa; phylum Chordata; class Mammalia; order Rodentia; family Sciuridae; genus Callospermophilus; species Callospermophilus lateralis. Next base: position 348,772 of record NW_027512421.1, on the reverse strand, counting down.
AGTCACTTTTTCTAGGACTCTTTTTTTTTTTCTTAGATACTTTTTTTTTGAGCTCATGATTTTGAGCATACAGACCTAGGTTAATGTTTTTCAGATCAGTTCTATCTTTGACCAACTGTAGACATTTTGAAACATTGCAATGGAGATTTCACCTGAGAAAAGCTACAAGGCCTTTACTATTATTATGTGTGCACACTTTTGTTATGTGTTGTATGTCTATATATACATATGTCCGTATATCATATATATGATAAACAAACTAACATATACAAGGAGTGCTCATAAAAAAGCGCTCATTAAAACAAATTTAAATAGGAGATCCAAAGATCTTTAATTCACGTGATTTAAATGTTTCAATTTAAATTGGATAAACAGATAAAAATCAATGTCTTTAAATTTAAGCTTACAAATTTTTCTAGGTGTTCAAAAATCTAATAAAATATTAATATCTACAAAATGTCTAATATGCCTTGGTACTAGGACCTTTCCTTCAACATAAAAATGGTTTACACTGTCAATACATTTCTCTAATATTTTGATAAATAAATAAAGTAAATTTGATTGGGATTACTCATTCATGAGTACTTTTGTTAGATATCTGATTGATTTACTAAGGTCTGAATAAGTTTTTATTAAAGTCTGTATAAGAATATAAAAATCAGTCATGTGTTAATGAGACAGAAATTTCTTAAAACATAAGTTTACCCATAACGTTGTGTTTATTAAGTTTTATTTTCTCTAGAGCAAGCAACCATAAAAATTAAACAACTGATTAAATAAGAACTGTTATTTTAGAGCACTGTACTGCCATTGCTTTAAAAGCTAAACTTGGTTAATGTAGAAACATCAATGTTATTGCGATGCTATCAATGTTTTCATATCTTATATGTATTCAAGTCTGTAAGGTAGAAACTTTAAAAGAGCATTATATCAAGCTGGTGCTCTGAAGTTTTATGGTAAAAAAATATATTGGGGATTTATTTACCTGTTATCAATAAGATATGTAAACTTTTATGTTACTTTTTACATTGGGGAAAACTTTAAATGTATTTTTTAGTTAATGAGAGCCTAATCGATGTAAAGGTTAAAAACTTTCAGCCTTTCTTTAATTCATGTTTTAAATGTGATATCATATGGTGTTAGCTAATGTTCATGTGACCTCAAACAATTTATGTAAACTTTGTCAAATGATATTTATAAATAAAGATTATCTTTAGAACTAAAATACTTAAGATTTATAAAGAGCCCTGCCTTACCTGAGATAAGGCTCTGTGTCCCATCTTACTACATGTGAGAATGACTACAAAACCAGTAGGTCAGATAATATTTCTTTAAAGTTATGTTAAAAAGTTGGTTTTTTTAAGGTCAATATTCCTAGGATCTCAAACAGGGGATATAATGTATAACTCAGCCAAAAAATTCAGGGTAGCTATTACACAAGCTAAGTATTTTTACTTTTGTTAATTTTATTTTGAAATTATTTTATAAGTGATCTAAAGATTCTCTGTTACTGTTTTACAAACGTGTTGCTTTAAGAACACAACATGGGTTTATTCAAGATAATAAGTCATTACTTACAATACAGACAGAAAAATACAGATCCCAATTAATAAAAAGATAATGATATAGTTATAGACATTAAAGCCCAGTACTCTTAATATAAGGCTGTTAAAATTTATTTGCTGGATGTTTAAGATTAGGATTTAAAATTGAAGTTAAATGAAAAGCGCCAAGAAAACCAATATTTGGCTTTTGCCCTCTGAGTCAGTCTGAATCCAGGGAACAGGGAACTTCTCTAAAGAGCTTTGAAACTCTGAGCCACATAACCTCCTCCTGATCAGGGAGATTAATGAGACCACTGGAGAACAGAAAGCCAATCAGGGTATTTGTTACGAAGAGGAGAGTCATCAAAGAAAGGAGACATCCCTGATGCTTCCGAGGGAAGCCAAATGGTCAAGCAAGATCTGGACCCACCTAGCGCAAATGGCACTAGGAGAACTGAGAATCTGCTCTCAAGTTTCCCCAGAATTGACTCCCATAAAAGCTCAGCTGACTGTTAACAATAGATGGAAACAAAAGTCAGTTTGACTGCTTCATCTTAAACACTTAGCAAAGACAGTTAAGAACAAAATACATCCATTCCTGGGCATTTTAAATTATAATAATAATAATATAATTTTAAGGTATGCACTTTATGTTTGCCTCCCAAAATAAGTAAGACTGGTGGCTACAAAGAAGAATTCTCAGAAAGGAATGCCTGATACTTATAAAAAGAGACTATCAAGAAGACCTGCCACAGGGATAAGTTTTCAGTTTAAGGCCTACAGATATTCCTAACCTACACAGGTAGGCTTGGTGTTTGCTAGTACAATTATCCATCCCTGAGTAACAGAATTAAAGGTTTCTGTAAGAGACACAGAGGTCATACTAGTAAAAAGATTTTACAAGATCAGATGACATTAAATTATTAAACTGTATCTTATGGGGAGGGACAAGTGTAACAGTACAAGTTAAGTTGACAGTCCGGATAACTGGGGATATTAAAGACTGGTGATGGAACTTCTATACAGTGACATGTTCCAGCTGCTGCAACACTTTTTCAGTACTCATGGTTTTTGTTTCTCTCATAGAAGAACCCATCCCCAGATGACTTTACAACCTGTTCTTTCCCAATCAGACTTCAAACCGAACTGACTTCTAAAAGGCAACTCATGTCCCTCAACTGACTTCTAAAAGGCAACTCATGTCCCTCATGCCATGCCCACTCATGTCACCCTGTCTCAGGTCAGAAGAAGAAAAAATGAGTGACACCACTCTTCTTAAAACAATGGAGAGAAAGATAAATAGACTATCAATATAAGTAATTAATTAAGTCAGGTAAAATCAGGGAGATCGGTTTTGGGTGAGTTCTAAAAATTTGGAGACTCTTACCTGAGGGATTAAAATTTCCTCAGTGCTCTTTCCGTAATCTATCAAAGATTTGAAAGGGACACAAAGAAAAGGGGGGAATGATAGACCCAACCTGATCTTTAATTAAAATTGGGAGCCATCTTGCCAAAAAGCCATGAAAAGATAATTTTGGCTTTAGCATAAATCACTTCAAATTCTAAACCTGCTTGGAATGCCTGCCCACGCCTGGAACTCACCCATGCCCGGCTCTCTGACCAGATAGCAGCCCTCTCTGAAACTTTAGTGACACATCATAAATATTTGCCTTCTCTGGCGAGACAACAACCCTCTCTGAGGCTCTAATGGTCTTCATGAACTCTGATGTAGGGACAGCAAAAAAAAATGTAGACTGCCATTAGTGTGATGTTTGTCAGAGTTCTGTTATCTGTAAACCCCCTTTTGTGTAATTTTCTGGGCTATTAAGCTGCCTGTAGGAAAGCTGGGGTTGCTGTCTTATTCCCGCCATTTTGTGAGGGAGAGGCAGCACAGCAGGTGGAAATAATAAGCTTAATTTAATTTGATTTTAATTAGAGTCAGTGGTCTTTTCTTGTGTCCTGGTCTAACAGGTAATCACTCCAAAAACATGGAGCTCTGCTGGCCTAAACACTTCTTGAGAAACTTCCTCTGAGTTTGGGCACTTGAAATATATGTTGTTGTAAGGAGCTTTAGCTTCCTTTCTAGTGATACCATCAAAGCTGAGTCTGCATCTATGTGACCTGGAGGACATGGTTTCTTGTATTCTAATGAACATGAGGCAGCAGTGCTGAATTTTCTGTTTGTAGGTAAACTGTGGCCACTGGATGCCAAGTGTCTCCCCGTTTGGACTGTGAAGCCATTTGGTCATCCTCCACTTTTTGTGGTGTTTTTTGCTGCTGTACTGGGAGTTTGGTATATGCTTTATGAAATACAACGAGTTCAACTGGAACCCAGTGTTGGAGGGAGTTCTGTCACTTGTGGTGGGTCAGGGTCTGAAGGAGAATGCACCAACCAGGCTTTTATCTCACAGAGCTTGCCCCCTTGTCCTTAGAAATCTGACTCTGAACTTAGCCCAGAAACCTCTCCATATAACATGATGCCTTTACATAGAAGGGTCTGCTGGCTGCACCATGTCAGTCACAAACCATTTGGAAAGCAATGGCAAATCCTCATGGCCACACCACATATGTATTATCACACACCTACCCACCACTGCAATAGGCCCACTACTCAGCAGGCTCCAACTTACTGGCATCTTTGTTCTACACCATTTTCATGAAACCCGGTCAATCATGGCATTCTCTGGTACACTCATGATCAGCAACAAGACATCTAAAGGTTCTCCAGTGCCACCTGGTTAAGGGAATTTCAAAGATTTCATTGTATTTATCTAGCCATTTTTCTTGGATGAAGTTGGAGGCACTGTGGGTTTCAGTTTATTCAGGAACTATTAAATGTGAGGAAGCTATTTTCATTAAATTCTCTGGAGAAATCTCACAGGCAAGTCTTCCCATAGAGTGGACAAAAGGTCACATGAAGCCAGGCCCATTGAGGTCTTTAATGTGACGTCCATGGGTGTTCTGACTGTCAACTATGGCTGCCAAATCTTTCAGAATAAAATCATGTGATATCCTAGCTGATATTCCAAGGCTCTGTGTAAAGCCACCCTGGTATTTGATCTCAGTTTCCAAGGGCGAATCCCATGCGTGGCCTCCTAAAATCTGAATGCAGTTTATGGCAATATTTCTCTGAGATCAGTTCCAGAACTCAGACTCTAAGGGGAATCACACCAGAGTTCAAGCCCAGATAGACCCAGTCATCACTTCCAACCGCCAAACAAATGACCACAATTAAAACCAAAACACACCCACAAGGCCCTCATCTTCTTCCATATAGACACTCAACATAACCTGTGGCTGGAGGTTTCCATGAGGGACTCAGCCCAAGACAGTGTACAAAATAACCTCCCTTGCCCGTCATTTGCCTAAAGTCAGGGTTGCCTGGACACCCTTCCTGAGAACCAGGAGTGATCAAATAAGCCTGCCGTAAATACTGCTCTGATTTTCCAATTTGAGGCCTCCTGACTCTCAGGTATAGATTCTTTATGTGAATTGGAATCATGAGAAAACCCAAGCACCTATGGGCTATCCTCTGCAGGGATTGAAGAACTCATTTGACAAAAAGGATCCCTATTTTCACTTGATGGAGATCAGGAATCTTACAGAGGAAAGCGAGAGACTTCGTCCCCAATGACTGCTTTTTTGGCCATTTTGGTTTTGGAAGCACACATGTAATTGTTCGTTAGATCCATCAGGTGCTGAGAATCTATTCAACAACCTCACACATGGCCAAGAGTCTGATGCAGACACATCCCTTTCCAAAGCAATTAAGCAAAGATCTACAGCTGATGCCCATTAATTTCCATTGAAAACCGTTTTCTTCAGGCTTCACAAAGGGGTGGCCTGAGGCAAAGACCTTTCTGACATTCAGGGCAACAGAACAATAGGAAAGCAAATGGCCCAAGGCAGGGTTTCTGGAATGATATCTGAGTTTTCCGAGATGATCCCATTCCCTTCAGCTATCCAGTACATAGCCATGTCACAGAGCTTGGAGGTGGTACATGTCTTGGAAACAAAACCATGAGCCTATTCTGGAGAGTGGCCAGAATTCAAGAAGAAAACAGGAATTTAGGAAGACAGTGGTTTTTGCCCATCCATTAGGCAAGCCAAAATCCATTCATAAATTGGGCAGGATGAATGTTGTGAAGCTTTCTACTATTCAGGACACATCCATTGATGCATTCTCTTTTCTAATGTCTACAACCACGGACACAGTGGGATAAACAGACATAGAAACACTCACATTGTCAAAAGACTTACTAGAAACAGTCCACTCCAATCCTAACAAACCGACTTTCCTACCTATTCTCAGATCATTAGACAAAACCACAAACTCACACCCACACCCACAAAGTCACCTCCTTCCCCCAAGTAGGTCTATGACTATCCGGAGTGTCCTCTGACTGATGGGCCATAGTATGTTACTCCAAAATGGACTGTCCTATGTCAGATCTGGACTCCTTGGCCAACACTGTGATGTTGTCAGGTGCCAGTGGTGAGACACTACCTGCTTACTCAGGAAAGGCCCCTCTTCAGACCTTCCTGGCATTTGGCCATCCTCACATCAGTAGTTACCAAGAAAGACTGATGCTGTCCTTGGTAAATCCAAACATGTGAGGCCACTGGGACTGGGACTGGGACTGCCTCTGGGTGCCTGGCTTCCTGGATCCCTAGTTCAGAGAGTTCCATCACCAAGAAAGTGATGTAGGTCACTTCCTTCAGGAACTGAATGAGGTCACTGCCTTGGCAACCACTTTGTCCTAACAGTTGCTTCCAAGTGTCCCAATTGATGGAGTCTGCCCCTACTTCCTGTGACACGTTCACAAGTTTGAATGGTATATAAAACATAGGCACCCGGGAACAGCTCTCCTAACAGGCCTGGAATTGTCCATCTTCTCTACATTCAGAAAAGAGAGACTGCTTCAGACACACCCCTTCATCCTGACCAGGTTGTTTGTCGTGGAAGATGACTTTTGCTCTCTCAGGTCCATCATAGCTTCCTATATCTTCCCCAGGGTTCATTTCTGCATGGACCTTTTTGTTTCTCAGCAGGTGGAAGATTTCTTACATTCCTGTATTGTAACACCAACTCTGTCCCTGCTTTTCTGTAAAGTTAGATTGAGGGAACAGAGTATGGTTAGGGTTAATAACATGTTTGATTTGGCTTAGGAATCATTCTGCTGGATGAATAATGTTTTGGGGAACCTGCGATATTTATAAGAATATATAGAGGGGAAATATATGTATGAAAACAGAAATCTAGGTAAGATTTGAAGCCCAGAAGGGAATTGGATCCTTGATTGGGATACTTAGGTTTGAATTATGTTCTGCACATGTGTCTCAGATAAATCTATAAACAATGGCATAGGACCTTGTACCTTGGATGATTGAATGTCAAAGAAAACATCCAGTCAAAAAAGGATAGTTGGTAGGATTAGGAAGATAGTTGGTAGGATTAGGAAAAAGAGTGAGTATAGGATTTGGACAAAAAGTTCTTTAGCAATAGGGTTTCGGGTAGAGAGAAAATGTAAATGTCAGCAGATGTGAAGACTCAGTCACAATGATGAACTGGGGAAAATATGTAGGAAAGCAGATATCAATAGAGACATTAGAAAATCAGGCAAATGATAAAGTGATCGATAGGATTAGACATTTTCAACAGGCTTGAGTTTGAATAAATAATATTAGGAAGAAACAAATATGTAGTCACCAATAGGATTGACATTTGAGAGCATTAGGCAACCTGGACATGGGTGATGTTCATAATCAATACTCACATTCCATTTAGGCTTTGGTACAGTCGTAAGTGTGACTTTGCATTTTGTGGCCAGAATATTACTGTGATAAAATGTATATGTAGATCAGGTGACATGAGTATTTGTTGCACCATTTCTGAGAGCAATATTTTGAAGAGATATAAATTAGTATTGGGGGCACAAATAGGTGTACCATGTGTGTATGAATATAGAGAGAATGCATGAATAGACCATACTGTGAATAAATAATATAATTGTTTCCAAATTTAGAAATTGGAATAAATTGATATGCCAAAATACACAGGAAATCTTACATTGATATACATACATTCATTCCAACCAGTTATACATCTAATGGTAATATTAGGGTTGTAGTTTATCATAAAATGTGTGTGAGTTTTGCTTCCAAATTGATTATGGAAATCGAAAATAATGTGTTTGGAAAGAAGTCTCATGAAATAACCAGTCAAAACCAAGGAGGAATACATGTGTTCTGAAGCAGGAAGTGATTGAATGTGTTACAAATGTCTTTAAATTTGTGAACTTGTGGATGAAATGTATATTCTACGATGTATAAAAACTGAAGAAATAGTAATGTACCAGTGTTGAATTAAAATGAACATCAAAATACACATCATGTCCCATAGAAATCTACTTTCATTGATGTTAAATTGGGTCAGTAACTGTAGAAATATAAGGCTTTGTTTGCACCATTCACTGAAGTGAGTTTTCAGTTCTAGGAAACAAATATGTATTTCAGGTGGATGAATATTTCTAAAAACAATCTTATGAAAAGTTGATTATAAAACCACATACATGAACATGAGTGAATTATTTAGGGAGTGTATAATAAGACACATATATTTCATATTTTGAAAATTATATATATATATATATATATATATATATATATATATATATATATATATATCACAGACACATTAGAAATTAGCAATATATATGCCAATCAAAATTCATCATGAAATATATATCATTCACAGATCCAAAAATATTAATTTTACTAAACATGGATTTATGTATAATGATTTTCAACTAAGAAGCTCACTCATACTTTGAATTTTCAGTTCCAAAAATATTTAGGAGGAGTGATCTCTTCTCATACTTTGTATCTCCCAAGTTAGCCACCTCACAAAAATGTACGTGTGATACCAGGTAGGATTTTATATGTGCATATAAAAATACATGTGCTAAATTGGCTACAGAAATAGGGAGACAGAAATTCACATATGTGTTAACTTTAAAAACACATGGAGGACTATTTCAACAAAAAATTAACAAGATTTATAACTCCTACCCTATATCATGCAAAAGGCAAGACCAACTATACGCCATGCCTCCTCTCAACTGCTTGTATTTCTATTCTGTTTGGGTTATATTTCTCCATCATATTAGGATTAGTAGTCAGAGTCTAGTAGGGTATGTGTTAGTGTCAGGGATTCAGTATTTTGAATGGAAAATTGAAAAATGAATCCAATGTGTATGTAAATATGTGCTACACAAAAATCTTCCCACTCTCATTCAGAACAATGCCTTGACAACACCTACGGCCCAAGTATGACACAATCAGAGGAGAAGAGTTAGAAAATCCATGAATACATATATAGAATGGAATATGATCAGGAGTTCACAACCTTGGAAGTGGTAGAGGAGTTTCCAAAAGTAAGGGACAGGGTAAACCCTCCACAAACATGAAGGTCTGCTGGCCTAGAGACTTCTTGAGAAACTGCCTGTGAGGTTGGGCACTTGAAATATATGTTGTTGTCAGGAGCTTTAGCTTCCTTTATAGTGAGACCATAAAAGCTGGGTCTGCATCAATGTGACCTGGAGGACATGGTTTCTTATTTTCCAATGAACATGAGACAGCAGTGCTGAATTTTCCATTGTAGGTAAACTGTGGCCCCTGGGGGCTAAATGTCTCCCTGTGTGGACATTGAATCCATATGGTCATCCTCTATTTTCGTGGTGTTTCTTGCTGCTCTACTGGGAGTTGGGTATTTGCTTCACGAAATACAAGGAGTTCAACGGGGACACAGTGCGGGAGGGATTTCTGTCACGTGTGGTGGGTCAGGGTCTGCAGAAGAATACAAGAACCAGGCTTCTATCCCACATAGCTTGCCCCCTTCACCATAGCAACCTGATTCTGAACAATGTCCTGAAACCTTTCTATGTAACAAGGTGCCTTTACATATAAGGGTCTGCTGGCTTCACCATGTCAGTCACAAGCCATTTGGAATCCAATGACAGATCTACATGGCCCCACCACAGATGTTTTATCACACACCTGCCCACCATTGCTCTAGGCCCACTACTCAGCAGGACCCAACTTTCTGGCATCTCTGTTAAACACCATTTTCATGAAAACCAGTCAATCAAGGCACTGTCTGGTATACTCATTGTTGGGAAAAGTATAAACAGCAGCCATACCCCAGAAAAAAACCCCAACATGGTGCCTAAGGACTTCTTCTTCCTACCTTCTTTTTTCTGCAGTGGTGCGAAATGTTTCCACCCGTGTGAACTCTCTTGCTGGCGCCAATTTGAAATCTCGCTGGTGGGAAACCTTAGCCCCAATAAGAACTAATTCCTGGGTTCCAGAGCTGATATCTGAAAGAACTTACCAATAAACGTTTTGCCTGCCATTTATCTAAGCCCTTCCATCTTCCCCTTAGTTCTATATAAGCACACAGCTTTTTGCAATAAAATTGGAATTCTCCCAGCAAAGTGCCTTTGCGTGGGAAGTTCTTTCATTCTGTTGCCCCGTGTGAGAATATGGGTGAGCTGTTTCTAACAAGAGCCCCGTCCCCTGCCCCGCCAAGACACTCCGCCCTGGTCCACTCTTTTCAGATGCCGGCTTCCTGCACTCACAACAGATCTGATATATGTAAGCCTCCCCTGACCCTGGCTCTCCAACTCCCTTCAGGCTACCGCTGGTTTTGTGACCGTGATCATCTGGCACACTCTAGACGCCCTGTAGGGGGCAGGAAATTCCTGCCACTAAGACCTTTACTGGTCGCAGTGGACCCTCTGGTGATCCGTTTTCCTTTGGGGTGTGAGGCTTCTGAGTTTACATGAGAGGCTCTTTGGTTTTTCTCCTCTGCTGCCGCTGCCGCTGCTGGCTAGAGTTGCTGTTTGCTGCAGGGCTGCTGTGTCTGGCTGAAGCTGCCTCTCTGCTCGGGGAAAACTGAACTCCCGTCCTGGAACTGCATTCTGCCGGAACCAGAGTTCTGTTTTCATTACTGACTTTTTCTGCTGCGTTCGAAAACTTTCCTGACGTCAGGTTGCCCGTGGCTCCGAACCCATTGGGTCTCACAGATCGCACTTCACTGGTGACGACCAGGTAGTGCCCTCTGTATTTCCTCATGACGGCTGGTCATTTTGGGGACGCCCACCTGACCACCGTTCACCCTGAGCTTCCTGGAAGCCGTTCCAGCCCGGGTTTTCTCTTTGTCTCTCTCGCTTACTCTTATTCTCTCTCTCTCTCTCTCTCTCTCTCTCTCTCTCTCTCTCTCTCTCTCTCTCTCTCTCTCTTCCTTCTCTCCCTGTGACAATGGGCACCTCTTCGTCTGTACCTGAAGCCTCACCTCTCAAATGTTTAATAAAAAATCTGGCCACACTCTCCCTCACACCAGACATCAAGCCCAAACTTCTAATCAAATTCTGTACCCAAGATTGGCCTACATATCCACTGGATAATGGAAATCATTGGCCTCCAGAAGGCTCCTTACATCCAAACCTTCTCTGGGATCTTTTTAACTACTGCCAGCATCTGAAAAAGTGGAGTGAGATTCCCTGCATTTAAGGTTTTAGCCTTCTCACACAGCACCCTGTCGCTGCTCCTCCTGCCCTCCCTCTCAGGTCCTCCTTGTTTGCAAACCCTTCTCTTCCCCTACTTCTACTCCTGACTTCACAGATTCTTCCTCATTCAGCCCAGCAGATTAACCCCCACCTTATCCCCCAGTCCTATCTGCCCCTTCTCTCCCGCTATACCCTCCTCTTCCTCTGCCTGATTCCAAGGATCCTCAGCCTTCCATTTCATCCTCCTCCCCTCCGCCCTCTTCTGCCTGCTCCACCTCCTCCTCTTCCAAAGAGACACTCCCTTCCCCTCCCTCTCCTTCCTGTCCGCCTCCTGCCTCTTTCAGTCCTCCTGTTACCAGGTCTAAGGGACTCCTTCCCACCCCCAAGACCATCGCACCCCTTCGTGAGGTAGCTGGTCCGAGGGTGTCATCAGAGTCCACGTGCCCTTCTCCATGTCGGACATCACTCAGCTAGAGAGGAAGTTAGGCTCATTCACCACTGACCCCACCACTTACATTCGGGAGTTTCAATGGGTCCTGCAAGCATATAGCCTCACTCAACATGACATCTACATGCTCTTGGCCAATACACTTCTCCCTGAGGAAAGGCAATGGGTCTGGGAGCTAGCCCAAGCCCATGCTGATGAAAATCATAGGACCAATCCTAACCACCCCACAGGCCCTCATGCTGTCCCAGAGCAGGATTCTCTATGGGATTACAACACCCCTGAAGGTTTATAGTCTCGTGACCTTTTTACATCCTGCCTCTTGGCGGGCCTGAAAAAGGCCATCCGTAAGGCTGTTAACTTTAAAAAGGTGCAGGAGGTCATTCAAAGGAAGGAGGAAACACCTTCAGAATTCCTGGATAGACTAACCAAGGCCCTTCAACAGTACACAAACCTCAACCCAGAAACCCCTGATAGCCGTCATGTCTTAATGACATATGTTCTGGCCCAAAGCTACCCTGACATTAAAGCCAAGCTTAAAAAGCTTGAACAGGGCCCTGCTACTCCTTAGACCAAAATCTTCATTTTCAAGGTTTTTTATGATAGAGAGGATGAAAGTGAATGCCGTAGTCAGAGGGCTGAAAATGCCAAATTCCAAATGTTGGCCCAGGTCATTCAGAGAAGGCCATCACCACGCCATCCCAATATGACATCCCCGGGAGCTTGCTTCAAATGTGGTAAGGAGAGACATTGGGCCAGGGATTGTCCTTCACTGAGGACACCGTACAACCCCTGCCCAAAATGCCATCAAAGGGGACACTGGGGGGCAGACTGCCCAACAACCCAAAAGGGAGATTGGTCAGCCGCCCGGCAACCACAGCCTCTCTTGGGATTGGCAGAGGAGGATTGACTGAGTCCTGGGCTTTCCCTCCAGACTATTACCATCAAGAATCAAGAGCCTAGGGTTACCTTCCTGGTGGATGGATGCTTCATTACCTTCCTCTTGGATACTGGTGCCGCTTTATCAGTCTTAAGGGAGTATTGGGGTTCTACCACACCCTCAAAAACTCCTATTGTCAGAGTAGGAGTTAAACAGATTTTACCTCAAACCCCCCCATCATGTTATATGCAGGAATCCCTTTTGTCCTTCACTCACTTCTTTTTCGTTATGAGCCATTGCCCCATTCCCCTTCTGGGAAGGGACATACTCTCACTATGAAAAGTCACCATTCACATATCACCCCACACCTCTCCTACCTCTCATTTCCTCATGATGTTCCTAGGGGCAGATACACCTCCTTCATGCACTCCTCCATGACTCTCTAAACTAGTTAAGCCTGAGGTTTGGGACACAACTACACCCTTTATGGCTAAATGCAGTCCTATTCATATTGTCTTACGGGACCCTTCAAGATATATTAGTCAACCACAATATCCACTCACAACCACAGCCCTCCTCGAATTAGAACCCATCATCCAGGATTTATTACGAAAGGGGTATCTTAGGCCTACACACTCTCATTTCAACACCCCCATTCTGGCACTTAAGAAACCTAACGTGTCCTACAGGCTGGTTCAAGACCTTCTCCTTGTCAACTCCTCTGTGGTCCCCATCCACCCGCTAGTGCCCAACCCTTACACCCTCCTCTCTCAGATTCCTGCCACTACTACCCACTTCTTGGTCCTAGATTTAAAAGATGCATTCTTTTCTATTCCCTTGTTCTCAGAATCTCAGAATATCTTTGCTTTTACGTGGACTGACTCTCACATCCACCATTCTCATCAGCTTTCCTGGACTGTCCTCCCACGGGGATTCAGCCCCCATCTCTTTTGCCAAGTTCTTGCCCAGGACCTCACATCCTTTCACCCGACCTGTCCTGACTCTATTCTCCTTCAATATGTCAATGACCTTCTTCTATGTAGTCCCTCTGGGAACACTCTCAATCCCACACCGCTCAGCTTCTTAATTTCCTAGCAGACAAGGGATATAGGGAGTCTCCCCACAGGCACAGGTTTCCCAGTCTTCTGTCACCTCTCTTGGTTTTTGCCTTATACCCGGGAAAAAGGAAATAACACTGGATAGGAGGCAACTCCTCTCTGATCTTCCAGTGCCCCATATGAAAGCCAAAATACTATCATTCCTAGAAGTAGCAGGTTATTTTAGGGCCTGGATCCCAAATTATTCTCTTCTATCCAAACCCCTGTATGACCTAGCAAATGGACCCCCTAGTGAATCTCTTGTATTCTCCCCCATCTACCACTTCCGCAGGCTTCAGCAACTCCTCTTAAAGGCACCTGCCCTTCACCTTCCTGATCTTTCAAGACCATTTCATCTATATGTCCATAAAAAAGGGGGGCAAGCACTTAGGGTCTACATTTGCACCTGTGGCATATTTTCCAAGAAACTAGACTCTACCATTCGTGGGTGGGCCCCTTGCTTAAGAGCTCTGGTTGCTGGACAAATTTTACACAAAGAAGCCTCTAAGCTGACTTTTGGGGCACCATGAACTATCCACTCCCCACATCACTTGAAAGATCTTTCAGCTTATAAGGGCCTTCAAACCCTTCCTCCATCCAGAGTTCTGTCGCTCCTCACTTTCTTTCAGGAAAACCCTAATATTACTTTCCTCCCATGCTCTGCACTGAACCCTGCCTCACGGCTCACAATGACTCCCACGTCTAACACACCAACTCATAATTGCTTGGAAACCTTAGATGATTTCCTCCGCTGTCATTGTTCCATTTCTGAGGAACCACTCACCAAGCCTGACCTTATCTGGTTTACTGACAGCAGTTCCTTTAGGCAGAACGGCACTCATTACTCTGGATACGCTGTAGTTTCAGCCACTGAATTATAGAGGCCAAAGCTATGCCTTCAGGAACTACCAACCAGCAGATTGAACTTATAGCAGCCATTCGTGCCTGCCTACTAGCACAAGGCAAATCCCTCACCCTCTATACTGATTCAAAATATGTCTTCCAGATCTTATTATCCCATGCTTCAATATGAAAGGAGCGAGGCCTACTTACCACCAAAGGTAATGCGATCACTAATTCGGCTCTTTTAACCAATCTGATAGAGGCCTCCCACTTACCCACCCAGTTGGGAGTTGTCCATTGTAGGTCACATCAGAAGGACGGCTCTCTTATCACTGAGGGCAATGCCAAAGCTGACCAGGCGGCACGAATGGCTGCTACCACTTCCAATTATGGCCCCCATGGGGGACATATTATGGCCACTTTAGACAGCTCATCTGAAGCCCCTACTTCTTCCAGTAAGAACAAAAATCTTTTCAAGTTCCTTCATACTCTACACCATTCCAATTCTCAGTCTTTGACCCTTTTTTTACAGAGCTTCTTCTCCCTCAACCCTTCTGACATAGCCATGATAGAGAATATAGCCTCTAATTGTCAGATCTGTCAGCGGACCAACCCTCATACTCCTTTAAGGCCCAAACCTTTCCCTTTCCACCAAGCCCGGAGACACATTCCCGCTGCTGACTGGCAAGTAGACTTCACCAACATGCCCACAGTATGGCACACTAAATACCTCCTTGTCTTTGTGGACACTTTCTCTGTTTGGGTTGAGGCATTTCCCACTTCCAATAAAAAGGCTTCCACTGTAGCTTCAATCTAACTGAGAGACATCATCCCCAGGTTTTGTATGCCGACTTCCCTACAATATGACAATGGCCCTGAGATTATTTCTAGGATCACAAAAAAGGTCTCTCAAGCCCTCTCTTTCAAGTGGCATTTCCACTGTCCATATTACCCCCAGGCTTCAGGGAAAGTGGAAAGGGTAAATCGTACTCTGAAGGAAGTCCTTACCAAATTGACAATGGAATTAAACTGAGACTGGGTCAAAATCCTTCCCTTGGCTTTGCTTCGAATCAGAGCTCTCCCTAAGAAACCATCTTTACTGTCTCCCTTTGAGATAATGTATGGAAGACCTCTTATACCCCCTGGGTTGGTCATTTCACAAGGACATCTCACCCGAGATTTGTCTTTGCCTCTCTTGTTTCATCTCTGCTCGGAACACTGGAAATATCAGAACTGGCTTCTTCAAGACCCAGTCTCCTCTCCAAACACTCCTCCCTTAACATCTGGGAGTCTAGTCTATTATAATACCCCAGAGGAGAAAGGGACTCTTGCACCAAAATGGGAAGGCCCCTATCCTGTCATTCTCTGTAACCCCACCGCCGCCAAACTCTCCTTATCAGACAACCATCTCACTCCCTGGATTCCCATTTCTAGGTTGAAGCCATATCACCAGGAGGCCCCACCTGCTGACGACAGGACCACCCCAGAGGAACTCCAAGAATCACCTCCTGAACCTCCCCTTTACTCCTGCTTTCCACACCCATCTCACCCATTTAAGTTGCGGCTCACACGGTGTTCCCTGCAGCCCAATTCCTCTTAAAGAAGGCACAATGAGCTCTCCCAACACCCTAGTCTTCTCTAACTGCTTGTTTTTTTGTGCTCTGCTTCTTTTCTGTGCTCTGTTGGGACTTGTCTTTACCCTCCTAACCTACCATGTATTTATTCACTCTTCGGGAACGATACTCAGAACATGGCATGCAGAAGGTCCGCGCAGTGGATGCAACTACTTGCTTCATCCACAACTGCACCTCTATTCCCCTAAAATTGTCACCTTCAAGGACCTTCGTCCCTGGTAGCTGGAACTGGCCTTTCATTTGCTTCCTTTTTAATCAAACCAAAGACTATTGTCATTGGTGGCCTGAGATATATAATGGGTGTCCCTATTGGTCATGCAGGTTCCATGATGAACGTGGTAGCTGTTCTTACCACTCACTTGGCTACCCTGAAGGGTGGACTTCTAGTTACCTAAAGTGGCATGAAGGCTCTTCATCCGATAACAATGGATCATATACTTCAGATACACCTGACCCCAAGGCCAAACGTTGGGGCTATGTTGAGTTTGCTGTCTATGCTCGGACAACCTCAGCCAGACCCACAGGGTGGATGACTGTTGGCCGCACCCTGATTACGCCACCTAAGGCAACCATCCAGGTAGTCGAACACATTAAGGAGTCAGAATCAAAACTTCGAGATCTTATCCATAGCTCATCCAAAGAGGATTCAGAGCCTTCAACCCCCTAAGGTCCCCCTTCCACATGGCTCAATTTGCTACACCAAACTCTTCGATTATTAAACTCCTCCATTCTTTTGGTGCCTACTTCTCAGTGCTTTCTCTGTGCTTCACTTAGTCGTCCACTTCTAGCAGCGGTCCCATTAGCGGCAGGAAATATTTCAGCAAAAACCTACAATTTCTCTAAGTAAGGACAACCCCTACATGTGACACATATCCCACTGTGGGAAAGTTATTCCAACAATACTTTATTTCCTTTCATCTGTATCCACCTGCCAATAATGAATCCTTTACCCATTTGTTCCTTGAGCTATAGCACCCCATAGAGCCCTGCGTTTATGCAACCTGGACATTTCATCTGGTGTAATTGGTCTTTAAGTACCTCAACGATCAATGTCTCTGGCACCTGTATCTTGGTTACTGTAGTTCCTCTGCTTTCTTTGTATACTCCCACTGAATTCCGACAGCTGGCCCTACCTTCCCGCACCCGTAGGGCAGTCTTTCTGCCGGTTCTGGTAGGCCTCACTTTAACAACCTCAGTGGCGAGTCTCGGTCTCTCTGGTGGAGCTATAGGTCATGCTCTATGGGCATCCAATGACGTGCAACAAAAACTGCAGGAAGCACTCGATACCACTGCTGAGTCACTTGGCTCCTTGCAGTGGCAGGTTACTTCATTGGCACAAGTGGCTTTACAGAACCGAAGGGCAATTGATCTTCTCACTGCAGAAAAAGGGGGTACATGCCTATTCCTCAGAGAGAATGTTGCTATTATGTTAATGAATCTGGGCTAATGAAAAAAAAAGTTGTTAAATTGCAGGAATTATCGACCCAATTGCTCAAACCTACCTCCTCCAATCCCATAAGGAGGTTCTTCCAATCCTATCTTGCCATGTACTTACTACCTCTCTCTGGGCCCCTTATTGGGATGCTCCTTTTTTGTGCTCTCTTGCCCTGCATAATGAAGTTCCTTCAAACCCAACTGCAAAAAATTTGTAATCAAACTTTCAACCAGCTTTTGCTTAGGCACTACCAGCCTCTGATGACCGACGAACCCCCAACATCTCCAAGAGAACAGTTCACTCCGTGATGAAGCTCACTACCAGGCACGATGGAATGCAATGGACATCAGACAGTGGGAGACAACAAGCTCGGAAAACCTCTTAATCTGCCATCCTGGATTCTTGAATCTTTATGACCTTCTAAGCTTCCTCATGGCCCTTGGCCTCTTCTATGTCACTCCCCCAACATGGAACTTCTGCCAAAAATTGACCTTTGCTTTAATTTTTATCTTCATTCTGTTTTTATTCACTCTGATCTTCTTCAGGTCCTGTGGCACCTTGTCCAGGCAACGCTTCCAGTATTTTCTAGAGTCTCTGTTACAGGACCAGTGGCTGATACCAACAATCTCCTCCATCCAGGACTGGTTCCATGCCATCGACAACTTGTGGCTTCAGGGAACTTTCATTGACTTCACCCCTACGGAAGTAGCTGTCTATAGCCACTGGGTTTTATTTCTTGCTGCCATGATATTCCCAGACCTGCCCCCCGAGCATTCCTCCCCTTCCCTTTCTAGGCCTCACAGCACCCCCATACAGCAGGAAGCAGCCGGATCTAAAAACGACGCCCCACTTCCTAAGAAAACAAAAAGGGAGGAATGTTGGGAAAAGTATAAATGGCAGCCATACCCCAGAGAAAAACCCCAACATGGTGCCTAAGGACTTCTTCTTCCTACCTTCTTCATTTCTGCAGTGGTGCGAAAAGTTCCCGCCCTTGTGAACTCTCCCACCAGCGCCAATTTCAAATCTCAGTGGTGGAGAACCTTAGCCCCAATGAGAACTAATTCCTGGGTTCTGGAGATGATATCTGAAAGAACTTGCTTTCAATAAACGGGTTGCTGCCATTTATCTAAGCCCTACCATCTCCCCCTTAGTTCTATATAATCACACAGCTTTTTGCAATAAAATTGGAATTCTCCCTTTGAAGTGTCTTTGCGTGGGGAATTATTTCACTCATGATCAGCAACATGACATCCAAAGGTTCTCCAGTGCCACCTGGCCATGGAAATTTCAGAAATTTTTTGGTATTTATTTAGCCATTTTTGAAGGATGATGTTGGAGGCACTGTGGGTTTCAATTCATGCAGGAACCATTATATGGTAAGGAAGCTCATTTCAATGAAATCTCTGGAGAACACTCACAGGCAAGCCTTCCCAAAGAGTGGCCAAAAGGTCACATGAAGCCAGGATCATTGAGGTCTACAATGTGAGTTCCATGTGTGTTTAGACTCTCAACTATGGCTGCCAAGTCTTTTAGAATAAAATCATGTGATATCCTGGCTGAGATTCCCAGTGCAATCTGGAAAGCCACCCTGGCCCTCGATCTCAGTTTCCAAGGGCGATTCTCATGCGTGGCCTCCTAAAATCCCAACACATTTCATGGCAATACTTCTCTGAGGTCAGTTTCAGAACTCAGTCTCTAAGAGGAATCACACCAGAGTTCAAGCCCAGGTGGATCCAGTCATCTCTTTCAACCACTACACAAATGACCACAATTAAAACCAAAACACTCCCACATGGCCATCATCTTCTTCCATATAGACACTAATCATAAACTCTGGCTGGAGTTTTCCATGAGGGGTGCAGCCCAAGACAGTCTCAAAAATAAGCTCTCTTGCCCCTCATTTGCCTAAATTCACGGTGGCCTGGACACCCATCCTGTGAACCAGGAGTTATCAAATAGGCCAGGTGTTAATACTGCTCTGCATCTCCAATTTGAGGCCTACTGACTGTCAGGTATAGATTCTTTATATGATTTGGAGTCATGAGAAAACCCAAAAACCTATGGGCTAGCCTCTGCAGGGCTTTGAATAAATAATTTGACCCAAAGGATCCCTATTAACACTTGATGGGGGTCAGGAAACTTACAAATGAATGTGAGAAACTTCATTCACAATAACTGCTCTTTTGGCCATTGTGGTTTTGGGTGCACTCATGGCATATCTCTTTACATAAATCAGGTGCTGAGAATCTAAGCCACAACCTCACACAGGGCCACGAGGTTTATTCAGACACATTCCTTTCCAAAGCAATTAAGCAAAGAGCAACAGGTGATGCCCATTCATTTGCGTTTGAAAACTGTTTTCTTCAGGCTTCACAATGGGGTGGCCTTAGGCAAAGACCTTCCTGACATTCAGGGCAACAGAACAATTGATAAGCAAAAGGCCGAAAGCAGGGTTTCTCCACTGAGACTTTCTTGGTCACACTGATATCTGAGTTTTCTGAGATGCTCGCCATTCACTTCAGCTATCCAGTACATGGCCATGTCACAGATCTTGGTGGTGGAACATATCTTGGACACAAAACCATGAGCCTATTCTGGAGAGTGGCTAGAATTCCGGAAGGAAACAGAAACTTAGGAAGATAGCAGGTGTTGCCCATGGATAAGGCAAGCCTCAGTTCATTCATAAGTTGGGCAAGATGAATGCTGGGAATCTTTCTACTATACAGGACACATCAATTGTTGCATTCTCTTTTCTAATATCTACAACCACGGACACAGTGGATACACAGACATAGAAACACTTGCCTTGTCAAACTACTTACTAGAAGAAGTCCACTCCAAATCAAACAAACCACCTTTCCTACCTATTCTCAGATCATGAGACAAAACCTGAATCACACCCACAAAGGCACATCCTTCCCCCATGTAACTCTGTGACTATCCGGAGTGTCCTTTGAGTGGTGGGCCAAACTATGTTCCCCCAAAATGGCCTGTCCTATCTCAGATCTGGTCTCCTTGGCCAACTCTGTGAAGTTGTCAGGAGCCAGCAGTGAACCACCACCTGCTTTCTCAGGAAAGGACGCTATTCAGAGCTCTCCTGGTATTTGGCCATCCTCACATCTGTAGGTACCAAGAAAGACTGACACTCTCCTTGGTAAATCCAAAAAAATGAGCCAATGGGTATTGGACTGGATTGGCTCCAGGTGCCTGGCTTCCTGGATCCGAAGTTCAGAGAGTTCCATCACCAAGAAAGTGAGGTAGATCACTTCTTCAGGAACTGAATGAGGTCACTGCCTTGACAACCACTTTGTACGAACAGTTGCTTTCAAGGGTCCCATGAGATGGAGGCTGCCCCTACTTCATGTGACATTTTCATAAGTTAGAATGGTCTATAAACCATGGGCACTCGGGAACCGCTCTCCACCTAGGACTGGTTTGGTCCATCTTCTCTACATTAAGAAGAGAGAGGCTGATTCATACACATCCCTTCATGCTGACGAGGTTGTTTGCCATAGAAGATGACTTTTCTCTCTCAGTCTTTCATAGCTGCCTACATCTTCTGAAAAGATCATTTCTGCATGGACCTTTGATGTTCTCAACAGGTGGAAGATGCCCTACATTCCTGTATTGTAAAACTAACCCTGTCCCTGCTCTTCTGTAAAGTTTGATTGAGAGAACAGTGTATGGTTTGGGTTAATAACATGTTCAATTTGGGTTAGGAATATTTCTGCATGACAAATAATGGTATTGGGAAACTATGATATTTACAAGAATATATAGGTGAAATATAAGTATAAAAATAGAAATCTAGGGAAGATATGTAGCCCAGAAGGGCATTGGGCCCTTAATTGGTACACATAGCTTTGAATGATGTTCTGCAAAAATGTCTCAGATAAATCTATATACAATGGCATAGGAGCTTGTACCTAGGATGATTGAATGTCGAAGAGAACATCCACTCAAAAAGAGATAGTCGGTAGGATTAGGAAGATAGTCGGTAGGTTTAGAAAGAAGAGTGAGTATAGGATTTAGAGCAAAAGATCTTAAGCAATAGGGTTTCGGGTAGACAGTGAATGTAAAAGTCAGCATATGTGAAGAGTCAGTCACAATGATGAACAGGGGAAAATATGTAGGAATACAGACATAAATAGAGACATTACTAAATCAGGCAAAGTATAAAGTGAGTGATAGGATTAGACATGTTCAACAGGCTTGAGGTTGAATATATAATCTTAGGAAGAAACAAATATGTAGTCACCAATACGATTGACATTTCAGAGTATTAGGAAACCTGGACATGGAAGGTTTTAGTAATCCATGCTCACTTTTCATTTAGGCTTTGGTACAATCTTAAGAGTGACCTTTGCTTTTTTGGTCCAGAATATTACTGTGATAAAATGTATATGTAGATCAGATGACATGAGTATTTCTTCGACCATTTCTGGCAGCAATATTTAAAATATGTATAAATTAGTATTGGGGGTACAACGAGGTGTACCCTGTGTCTATAAATATAGAGATAATGCATGAATAGATCATATAGTTAATAAATAATATAACTGGTTCCACTTTAAATAATGGATTGAATTGATATCTGAAAATATATAAGAAATCATATATTGATATAGAATCATTCATAACAACTAGTTATACGTCTAATTGTAATCTTAGTGTTATGGTTTATCATGAAGAGTGTGTGAGTTTTGCTTCAAAAGTGATTATGGAAATCGAAAATAATGTGTTTGGAAAGAAGTCTCATGAAAAGACCAGTCAGACACATGGAGGAATACATGTTTCTGAAGCAGAAAGTGATTGAAAGTGAAATAAATGCCTATAAATTTGTGAACGTGTGGATGAAATATATATGCTATAATGTGAATAAACTCAAGAAATAGAAATGTACCAGTGTTGAATAAAAATGAACTTCAAAATAAATGTCATGTCCCATAGGAATCTACTTGCATTGATATTAAACTGGGTTAGTTACTGTAGAAATATTAGCATTTATATGCACTATTCACTGAAGTTAGTTTTCAATACTAGGAAACAAATATGTATTTCAGGTGAATGAATATTTCTGAGAATAATCTTGTGAAAATTTGATTATAAATCCACATATATGAACAAGAATAAATTCAGGGAGTGTATAATAAGACACATATGTTAAATATTATGAAATATCTGGAGAGTATATATATATATATATATATATATATATATATATATATATATATATATATATATATATATGCCAATCTAATTACACAGTGAAATATATATCATCCACAGATCCAAAAATATTCATTTTAGTCGATATGGATTTATGTATAACTTTTTTTAACTAGGAAGCTCCCTCATAGGTTGAATTTTCAGTTCCTACATCGTTTAGGAGGAGTGATCTCTTCTCACAGTTTGTATCTGCCAAGTCATGTAACTCATGAAAATTTGCGTGTGATACCAGGTAGGATTCTATATGTGCATATAAAAATACATGTGCTGAATAGACTACAGAGAAAGGGAGACAGGAATTCACATATTTGTTAACATTAAAAGAACATGGAGAACTATTTCAATTAAAAATATACTAGATTTATAACTCCTACCCTATATAATGCAAAACGCAAGTCCAAAAATACAACATGCCTCCTCTGAACTGCTTGTATTTCTATTCTGTTTCGGTTATTTTTCTCCATCATATTATGATTAGTACTCAGAATCTATTAGGGTATGTGTTAGTGTCAGGGATTCAGTATTTCAAATGTAAAATAGAAAAAGGAATCCAATGTGTATACAAATATGTGCTAAACAAAATCTTCCCACTCTCATCCAGAACAATTCCTTGACATTACCTTCGCCCAAACTAAGACACAATTAGAGGAGAAGAGTTAGAAAATCTGTGAATATATATATGGAATGGAATATGCTCAGGGGTTTACAACCTTGGCAGTGGTAGAGGAGTTTCCAAAAGTATGGGACAGGGTAAAAACTCCATAAACATGGAGCTCTGCTGGCCTAAATACTTCTTGAGAAACTGCCTCTGAGGTTGGGCACTTGAAATATATGTTGTTGTCAGGAGCTTTAGCTGCTTTCTAGTGAGACCATCAAATCTGTGTCTGCATCTATGTGACCTGGAGGAAATGGTTTCTTATTTTCCAAAGAAACATGAGGCAGCAGTGCTGAATTCTCTCTTTGTAAGTAAACGGTGACCATTGGGGGATAAGTGTCTTTTCATGTGGACTGTGAAGCCATTTGGTCATCTTGTATTTTCGTGGTGTTTCTTGCTGCTGCACTGGGACTTTGGCAATTGCTTCATGAAATTAAAGGAGTTCAACTGGGACACAGTTCTGGAGGCAAATCTGTCATGTGTGGTGAGTCAGCGTCTGCAGGAGAATGCACCAACCAGGCTTCTAACGCACATAGCTTGGCCCCATGTCCATAGCAACCTGATTCTGAACATTGCCCGGAAACATCTCCATATAACAAGATGCCTTTTCATGTAAGGGTCTGCTGGCTGCACCATGTCAGTCACAAGCCATTTGGAAGCCAATGGCAGATCCACATGGCCCAAAAACAAATTTTTTATCACACACCTTCCCACCACTGCTCTAGGCACATTACTCAGCAGGTTCCAACTTACTGGCATCTCTGTTCTACACCATTTTCATGAAGCCGAGTCAATCAAGGCACTGTCTGGTACACTCATGATCAGCAACATCCAAAGGTTCTCCAGTGCCACCTGGTCATGGAAATTTCAAAAATTTCATGGTATTTATCAAGGCATTTTTCAAAGATGACGTTGGAGGCACTGTGGGTTTCAATTCATTCAGGAACCATTAAATGGTGAGGAAGCTCATTTCAATGAATGCTCTGGAGAACTCTCACAGGCAAGGCTTCCCAAAGAGTGGCCAAAAGGTCACATGAAGCCAGGCCCATTGAGGTCTACAATGTGACGTCCATGGGTGTTGTGACTCTCAACTATGGATGCCAAGTCTTTCAGAATAAAATCATGTGATATCCTGGCTGAGATTTCCCGGGCTCTTTGGAAAGCCACCCTGGGCCTAGATCTCTGTTTCCAAGGGTGATTCTCATAGGTGGCCTCCTAAAATCCCAACAAAATTCATGGCAATACTTCTCTGAAGTCAGTTCCAGAACTCAGTCTATAAGGGGAATCACACCAGAGTTCAAGCCCAGGTTTTCTCAGTCATGTCTTCCAACCGGACACAAATGACCAAAATTATAACCAAAACACTCCCATATGGCCCTCATCTTCTTCCATATAGACACTAATCATAACCTCTGGCTGTAGGTTTCCATGAGTGACGGAGTCCAGGAGAGTGGCCAAAATAACTCCCTTGCCCTCATTGGTGTAACATCAGGGTGGTCTGGACACCCTTCATGTCAACCAGGATTGATCAAATATGCTAGACGTTAATACTTCTATGCTTCTCCAATTTGTGGAAAACTGAGTATCAGGTATATAGTTTTATGTGATTTGCCGTCATGAGAAAACACAAGCACCTCTGCAGGTCTTTGAAGAACTCATTTGACCCAAAGGATCCCTATTCTCACTTGATCGAGTTCAAGAACTTTAAAGATAAAGACGAGAGACTTCATCCACAATGACTGCTCTTTTGACCAATTTGGTTTTGGATGCACACATGGGATCTCTCTTTACATCCATCAGGTGCTGAGAATCTGAGCCACAACCTCACATAGGGCCAAGAGGCTGATTCAGACACATCCCTTTCCAAAGCAATTAAGCAAAGAGCCACAGGAGATGCCCATTCATTTCCATTTGAAAACTTTTTCTTCAGTCTTCACAAAGGGGTGGCATGAGGCAAAGATCTTCCTGACATTCAGGGCAACAGAACAATAGGTTAGCAATAGGCCAAAAGCAGGGTTTCTCCACTGAGACTTTCCTGGTCACACTGATATCTGAGTTTTCTGAGATGCTCGCCATTCCCTTCAGCTATCCTGTACATGGCCATGTCACAGAGCTTGGAGGTGGTACATATCTTGGACACAAAACCATGAGCCAATTCTGGAGAGTGGCCTGAATTCAGGAAGAAATCAGGAACTTAGGAAGATAGCAGGTGTTACCCATCCAAAAGGCAAGCCGCATTCCATTCATAAATTGGGCAGGAAGAATGCTGGTAAGCTTTCTACTAGACTGGACACATCAATTGCTGCATTCTTTTTTTCTAATGTCTACAACCATGGACACAGTGGGATACACAGACATAGAAACCTTCGCCTTGTCAAAACCCTTATTAAAAACCGTCCACTCCAAACCAAACAAACCGCCTTTCCTACCTATTCTCAGAACATTAGACAAAATCACAAACACACACCCACACCCACAAAGGCACCTCTTTCCTCAAAGTAGGTCTCTGACTATCGTGTGTGTCCTCTGACTGCTGGGCCATACTATGTTCCCATCAAATGGCCTGTCTTGTCTCAGATCTGGTTTCCTTGGCCAACTCTGTGAAGTTGTCAGGAGACAGCGGTGAGCCACTTACTGCTTTCTCAGGAAAGGCCACTCTTAAGATCTTTCCTGTCATTTGGCTATCCTCACATCAGTAGGTAGCAAGAAAGACTGACTCTGTCCTTGGTAAATCAAAAGAAGTGAGACCACTGGGACTGGGACTGGGACTAGATTTGTGTGCCTGGCTTCCTAGATCCCAAGTTCAGAGAGTTCCATCACCAAGGATGTGAGGTGAGGTCACTTCCTTCAGGAACTGAATGAGGTCACTGCCTTGGCAACCACATTGTCTTAACATTTACTTCCAAAGGTCCCATGAAATGGAGGCTTCCCCTACTTTATGTGACACTTTCACAAGTTAGGATGGTATATCAACCATTGGTAACTGGGAACAGCTCTCCACACAGGCCTGGTTTGGTCCTTCTTCTCTACATAAAGAAGAGAGAGGCTGATTCAGACACATCACTTCATGCTGACCATGTTGTTTGCAAAGGAAGATGACTTTTGCTCTCTCAGTTCCTTCATAGCTACCTACATCTTCTCTAGAGATCATTTGTGCATGGACCTTTTAGTTTCTCAGCAGTTGGAAGATTTCCTTCATTCCTGTATTTTAAGACCAACTCTGTCCTTGCTCTTCTCTTATGTTAGATTGAGGGAACAGTGTATGGTTAGGGTTAATAACAGGTTCGATTTTGAATAGAAATCATTCTGCTGGATGAATAATGGTATTGGAAACCTGCAATATTTACAAGAATATATAGGTGAAATATATGAGTATGAAAACAGAAATCTAGGTAAGATTTGAAGTCCAGAAAAGCATTGAGCCCTTGATTTCGGTATTAAGCTTTGATTTATTTTCTGCACAGATGGGATACTTTGCTTTGAATTATGTTCTGCAAAGATGTCTCAGATAAATTGATATATAATTGCATAGGACCTTGTAACTTGGATGATTGATTGTAAAAGAGAACTTCCAGTCAAAAAGGAGTAATCGGTAGTATTAGGAAGATAGTCGGTAGGTTTATATAGGAGAGTGAGTATAGGATTTGGACCAAAAGTTCTTTAGCTATAGGGTTTCGGGTATACAGTGAATGTAAATGTCAGAACATGTGAAGAATCAGTCACAATGCAGAACTGGGGAAAATATGTAGGAATGCAGATATCAATAGAGACTTTAGGAAATCTGGCAAAGTATAGTTGGTTGTGAAATGTTAATAAAATAGGTACTTGTCACTTCCTGTTTTTCTGTATGCTTAATAAAACACTGTTGAAATCTTGAGAACTGTTTTCTAATCTTTTTCCCAGAATGTGCTGTCCCCAACTGCCAAACTGCAGAATGTACTCCCTCACCCAGTTGCACGCAAACTGCTCACTCGACCAGACTCATCAATAAACTTCCCTCCCTGCCCACTTCAAGGAAAGTATATGAGCTCTGCTCTATTCAAATTAGCTCTGAGCCCCAGCATGCTGGACCCCCAATAAACCCTTTGCTTTTGCATGAGAGAGTCTCTTGGTGGTCTCTTCCCCCAACGCTCTCCCGACCTTTATATATGGAGGTTCCTTCGAGATCCGGCAGGGGCGGAAGAGAGACCTCAATGGGCTACTCTCAGGGAAAGTAAGGCGCCTCTTTCTGGTTTCAGGTTTCAGGTTAGGGCTTGGCAAAATGGCTGTTGATGAAGTTGCATGAGCTCTCTTTGACGGTGGCTGGCAGATGTGTCACAGAGCCACAGGCTCTGGGGGACACCACAGAGGACTCGGGAATCAAGGAACAATAGTCTCCTCAACTCAGTGATGTTTTGTTTCAGATTCGGTATTGCCAGCCCATCGGGTTTTGCCGGCTGCTCAGTCTTGGTCTCAGTGTTGGACGTTCATTGCCTGTCTTTATTATCTTGTCTTGTCTGTGTCGAGAGAGTTGCTTTTACTGTTTGTGTATCTTTCATTATGGGACAGGTCACTTCAATGCCTCTGTCTCTGACCTTGATCACTGGACCAAAGTCCGCTTAAGGGCTCAGAATCTTTCTTTTTCAGTAAAACGCTGGACCTGGCAGACTCTCTGTGCCTCAGAATGGCCCACCTTTGCATTTGGATGGCCCCTAGAAGGATCTTTCTACTTCGCACTAATTTAATAAGTCAGAGATATTGTCTTACAGCCAGGGCCACATAGCCATCCCGATCAACAGCCATATATCTTAACTTGGCAGGACCTCTGCAAATCTCCTCCTCCATGGGTGGAGCCTTTCCTTGCCATGTCCCCGCTCCTACTCTTTTCCCCACGATCTCTCAAACCCTCTGCTCATCCTCCTCCTCCACCCTCTGTTCTCCCTGAGTCACAAGATTTGACTCTACTGGACTTTCATCCCCCTCCTTATCTTCTACCCTCATCCCACAACCCCCAACACCCTCTAAGTGATTCCCCTGCTGCTGACTCAGCCTCTCCGCCATTGGAGAAAGACAAGCCAGCCCAGTGCACTCCAGATAACTCCCCTGCAGCACACACAGCCCCTCCTCCCCTGGAGGAAGCTGGCCTGGCTAAAGGAACTCGACAGCGTCAAATGATTTAAAACCCTGAAACTCCCGTGTTGCTCCCCCTCCATTCCTATGGGCCAATGATTGACAACGGCCATGGAGGAAAAATGCAAGCCTACCAGTATTGGCCTTCTCCTCTTCAGACCTATATAAATGGAAAAATAACAATCTTCCTTTTACCGAGGACCCAACCTGGCTCTCAGGTCTGGTTGAGTCACTGATGTTTTCACACCAGCCTACTTGGGATGACTGCCAACAACTCATAGGGACTCTCTTCATGACAGAGGAACAA
Source organism: Callospermophilus lateralis (assembly GCF_048772815.1). Classification (NCBI taxonomy): domain Eukaryota; kingdom Metazoa; phylum Chordata; class Mammalia; order Rodentia; family Sciuridae; genus Callospermophilus; species Callospermophilus lateralis. The sequence goes on along the minus strand of NW_027512421.1, from coordinate 320,025 downwards.
AAGAGAATCCTCCTGGATGCTAGAAAACAATATCCTCGGACTAGATGGGTGACCAACACAACTTCCCAACATAATCAAAGCCGGCTTTCTCTTGAAACGACCCAAGTGGGACCCCAACACATTTGAAGGTAGGGAGCATCTGTCCACTTATCACCGGGCTCTAATAGTGGGTATCTTAGTGGCCGCTAGGCGACCAACTAATTTGGCCAAGGTAAGAGAGATTATTCAAGGGCCTGGTGAATCTACCTCTATGTTCCTAGAGAGAACTATGGAGGCATATAGGAGATATACTACTTTCGATCCTCAGGCAGAGGATCAAAAGGCATCTGTCACAATGGCCTTTATTGGGCAAGCTGCCCTAGATATTAAAAGAAAGTTACAATGCTTAGATGGATTACAAGATATGATTTTGAGAGATTTAGTTAGAGAAGCCAACAAGGTATACTATAAGAGTGAAACTGAGGAAGAGAAGGGAGCAAAGGGAGGATGAGAGAAGCAAAAGATAGACTAAGGCATTGACTAAGGTCCTGGTCACAACAACAAACAGGCCAGAAATCAAGAAACAGAGAGACAGAAAGGGATACCTGGGCCCACACTAGAGGCCACCCCTGGCCTCAGATCAATGTGCCTACTCTAAAGAAAAAGAACACTGGGCCAAAGAGTGCCCTAGAAAGAGACAGCCACGCCAGCCAGACATTCTGACTCTGGAGGATGACTAAGAAAGTCGGGGCTCAGATCCTCTCCCCGACCTCAGGGTAACTTTTGAAGTGGAGGGGACCCCAGTAAACTTTGAAGTAGATACAGGGGCAATATACTCAGCCCTTAAGGCCCCATTGGGCCCTCTATCAAATAAAAGGTCTCTAATTCCAGGGTCTAAATGCAGTAAATATCAGACTTTGACAACTAAGGGGACCATGGACCAGGGGAAAGGATAAATCCATCACTCCTTCCTAGTAATCCCAGAATGCCCGGCCCCATTGATGGGCAGAGATCTGCTCACCAAGCTCTGGGCCAAAATAACTTTTAACCCTGAAGGCCCCCAAGTGGAATTTCTAAATCCTTCAGTAAATACTCCTATAATCATGGCTCTAACTATGTCAGTAGCAAATGTTCATCAACTCACTCATCTTTGTTCAAAGAAACTGCATTCATTCCTGAAAGATCAAGAACAGAGTTTTCCACTAACCGACTCACAGTGAAAGAAAATAACTGAATGGGTAACAAAAGCCTGTCAGGTCCATCAATTGGTTAATACTTACCCTTCCAAGCTTCCTGCAGGAAAGCACCTACGAGGAACCATACCAGGAAAATTCTGGGAAGTGGACTTTACTGAAATTAAGCCAGCAAGGTATGGACTTAAATATCTTCTAGTCTTTGAAGATACATTTTCAGGACGTATTGAAGCCTTCCCCACAAAAAAAAAGAAAGAAAAAAGAAAAAAAAAAAGAAACAGAGCAAATGGTTGTCAAGAAGATCCTGGAAGACATTTATTCTCCCCTTGACGACCAGTAGTCTTAACCCTCATCAGCCCCTTAAGCAGCGATGGCTGATCACAAATCCTACTGGAAAAGAAGTATGGTCTATCTCACATACAGCCCACTTATGGACCTGGTGGCCATCTCTCCACCCAGACATTTGTCAGCTGGCTATAGGTCTTTCCTATTGAGATATCCCTGATGAAGAGGATCCCACTAAAATTCCATTAAATCCCTTCGGTACCATAGAAAATGGAAACAAACATTATGGATGTAGGGACACGTGAGCCAGATGCAGGTTGGCTAGCCTAGATTACTATGTTTGCCCGGCAGAGTATCAAAGCCACAAACAGTCACGGCTGTGCGGGGGGGAGAGCAGACTTCTTCTGTAAGTCATGGGGCTGTGAGCATACAGGGACTGCCAGATGGAACCCAAACTCCTCATCAAATTCTGTAAACAGCATTGGCCATATTACCAATTAGATAACCAAAACCGATGGCCCCCAGAGTGGTCTCTATATCCTCAAATTCTGCGTGACCTTTTAAACTTCTGAAAGTGCTCAAAAGGGTAAAAGGAGATTCCCCTATGTGGAGGCCTTCTCCCTCCTTTGCTCACATCCTGAACTATGCTTCTCCAATAGATGCTTACCCTCAGCCTTCTGCTTCAGACTCTCTGCTGTCACTCCCACCTCAGCAACTTGATTTCTGCCCTCCAATATCTAGATCAAAAACCCAAATCTCGGCCAGTTCTCAGACCATTGCCCCCTTGCTGAGGTAGCAGGTACTGAGGTACCACTCCACTCACTCACTACTCTCTTCTCCTGTCAGTGCCCGCACTGGGTCCCTCCAGGTCCTCTTACCAGCTAATGCAAAACTCAAACCCACTGAGGAGAACCCTCAGACCCTTATCCAAAATGTAATGAAAATGGCCTTTAATGTTGCTTTGTCATCACTGAAAACAGGTTACTAAAAATTTAAAGTCCCTCACAGGCTTTTTGGGATACTCACTCCCGTTTCCCCCTCTGTTCTATCTGTTCTACTGCTCAAATTTTTCTTGCTATTAAGATCCCAAAGCCCTCTCCCAATATTCTTTTACATCTCTCCTTCCTCATTCTCAGATCCACGGAAGTTGCTCTCATCCCTGCCTTCCAAGTCGTCCCCCTCTGTACCAGGTCCACAGAAAAGTCTTAATTAACCTTCTCCAGAAGTCTTCACCATGGCTGATTTACGACTTTCAGCAAAAGAGTCCCTATAAAAGAGATCACTGTAGATAAACTTCCTATTTTCGTGTTGCCCTGGTCTCCTTGGAAACTGGCTAAAAAAAACCAGCACTCCTAATCTAGACACACCCTTAATAGTTTTTCACAAAATATGTGAAAAAAAGGCCTCTGGCCTTGATCTGGGGCTTCACAGAGATGGCTACATTTCTAAGATAAAGAAGTTACAAACTGGGCTGCATGGAAACAGCTGGCAGGTTGAAAAAAAAGAAAGGGAAGAAAAAGCTCTCCCCCACATAGTTGTCCTTGAAAAGTTAACTTGCCCCAAACTGAGGAAAAAACAGAAACGAAAACTGCTTTTTGTGAACTTCTGCAGACTGTGAACTTCTGAGCCCCTTTCCTTACGTGTTGTGTACAAAATTCTGAAACTACCTAAACTTGGGTTTCAGGGGATTAATTGATTACAACAGAAGCAATGCCCCCTGAATCTGGTTGCAACCAAAAAAGACTGTTTTCCTGTCTTTGGTGCTATCTTAGGTGCCTTGCCTTGTCCCTCCCTACAACAGTATAATTCTATATACTTAAACACTGTTTATGTTTTCATGAAATGGTCAACAGATGTGATTAATTGTGTAATGGTGCAGATGTTTCCCAGAGTGCTCTATCATGATGCAGGTTCATTTGAAGATCAAAGAGGGGGGCATAGAACACGGTTCCGCTGAAAACATATGTCCCTCACCTTAGCCATTCTATTACGAATAGTAGTTACTGCAGGGTAGGGCACGGGAACCATTGCTCTGGCCCATGGGACACAACAAATGACCCAAAGCAGCAATAGATCAAAAATTAAAGATATTAGAAACCTCCATCACAGCTTTGAACGAATTTTTAACCTCTCTCTCTGAAGTTGTTTTACAGAACAGTCGAGGGTTGGACCTTTTTTTCATGAGAGAAGGGGGCCTTTGTGCTTCATTGAGGGAAGAATGTTGTTTTTATGTCTACAATACTGGAGTTGTAAAAAAAATCTATGAGTAAATTAAAAAGATGCCTTGAAGAGCGACAACGAGAGAGAGAGAGGCCCAAGAATGGTAGTTTGAGTCTTTTTTTACACAGTCCCCCTGGTTAACTACGTTTTTATCAACCCTAGCCAGTCCAATAATAATCCTCATATTATTGCTAACTATAAAACCCTGTTTGCTCAACCGTGTAATTTCTTTTCTCCAAGCTCAAATTGGACAAATTAAACTTATGGTAATACCCCACTAGCAGACATAGAATGTGACACCCCACAATAATCACTTTTATGATTAAAAGTAGCCAGAAGAAGAAGTGGGGAATGAAAGGTTAATAAAATATGTACTTGTCACTTCCTGTTTTTCTGTATGCGTAACAAAACACTGTTGAAATCTTGAGAACTGTTTGCTAATCTTGTTCCCAGAATATGCTGTCCCCAATTACCAAACTGCAGAATGTACTCCCTCACCCAGTTGAATACAAACCATCCACTCTCCCTGACCCATCAATGAACTTCCATCCCTGCCCTCTGCAAGGAAAGTATATAAGCTCTGCTTAAGCTGTTGTCAGGTCTCTCTGCTCTATTCAAGTGAGCTCTGAGCCCCAGCATGCTGGACCCCCAATAAAACCTTTGCTGTTGCATGAGATAGTCTCTTGGTGGTCTCTTTCTCCGGCACTCGCCCAAACTTTACTTGGATGATTGAATGTAGAAGAGAACATCTATTCAAAAAGTTATAGTCAGTAGGATTAGGAAGATAGTTGGTAGGTTTAGGAAGAAAAGTGAGTATAGGATTTGGAACAAAAGTTCTTTGCCAATAGGGTTTTGGTTAGAGAGTCAATGTAAATATCAACACAAGTGAAGAGTCAGTCACAATGATGAACGGGGGAAAATATGTAGAAAAGCAGATATCAATAGAGACATTAGGAAATCAGGAAAAGAATAAAGTGAGTTATGGGATTAGATATTTTCTACAGGGTTGAGGTTGAATGTATGAGCTTAGGAAGAAACAAAGATGAAGTCAACAATAGGATTGACATTTGAGAGCATTAGCATAGCCCAAGACAGTGTCCAAAATAAGCTCCGTTGCCCTCATTTGCCTAAATTCCCGGTGGCCTGTACATCCTTCCTGTGTACCAGGAGTGATCAAATAGGCCTGACCTTAATATTGCTCTGCTTCACCAATTTGAGGCCTACCGAGTGTCGGGTACACATTCTTTATGTAAATTGGAGAGATGAGAAAACCCAAGCACCTATTGGAAAGCTTCTGAATTAATTTGAAGAAATCATTTGACCCAAATGATCCCTATTCTCACTTGATGGAATTCAGAAACCTTAAAGAGGAAGGCAAAAGACTTCATCCACAATGACTGCTCTTTTTTGCCATTTTGGATTTGGATGCACACATGGGATCTTTCTTTAGATCCATCAGGTGCTGAGTATCTAAGTCAAAGAATCACACTGGGCCAAGAGGCTGATTCAGACACACCTCTTTCCAAATCAATTAAGAAAAGAGCCAAAGGTGAATCCTATTAATTTCCATTTGAAAAATCTTTTCTTCAGGATTCAAAAAGCTGTGGCCTGAGACAAAAACCTTCCTGACTCTCAGGGCAACAGAACAATAGGTAAGCAAATGGCCCAAAGCAGGGATTCTCCACTGAGACTTTACTGGTCACACTGATATCTGAGTTTTCTGAGATGCTCGCCATTCACTTCAGCTATCCAGTACATGGCCATGTCACCGAGCTTGGAGGTAGTACATATCTTGGACACAAAACCATGAGCCTATTCTGGAAAGTGGCCATAATTCAGGAAGAAAACAGCAACTTAGGAAGGTAGCAGGTATTGCCCATCAATAAGGCAAGCCATAGTCAATTCATAAATTGGGCTGGATGAATGCTGGGAAGCTTTCTACGAGACAGGACACATCAATTAATGCATTCTCTTTTCTAATGTGTACAAGTACAAACACAGTGGGATACACAGACATAGAAACACTTGCACTGTCAAACGACTTACTAGAAACTGTTCACTCCAAATCAAACAAACCGCCTTTCCTACCTATTCTCAGAACATGAGACAAAACCACAAACCCACACCCACACCCACAATGGCACCTCCTTCCCTCAAATAGGTCTGTGACTGTCCAGTGTGTGCTCTGACTGATGGGTCATACTATGATCCCCCAAAATGGCCTGTCCTGTGTCAGATCTGGTCTTCTTGGCTAACTCTGTGAAGTTGTCAGGAGCCACGATTGAGCCACTACCTGCTTTCTCAGGAAGAGCCCCTCTTCCGAGCTTTCCTGGCATTTGGCCATCCTCACATCAGTAGGTACCAAGGAAGACTGACTCTGTCCTTGGTTAATCCAAAAAAGTGAGACCACTGGGACTAGGACTGGGACTGGCTCTGGGTGCCTGGCTTTCTGTATCCCAAGTTCAGAGAGTTCCATCACCAAGGAAGTGAGATGAGATCACTTTCTTCAGGAACTGAATGAGATCACTGCCTTAGCAACCACTTTATCATAACAATTGCTTCCAACGGTACCATGAGATGGAGGCTGCCCCTACTTCTTGTCACACTTTCACATGGTAGAATGGTATATCACCTGTAGGCAAATGGTAACAGCTCTCCACACAGGCATGGTTTTGTCCATCTTCTCTACATTAAGGAGAGATTGGCTGATTCTGATGCAACCCTTCATCCTGACCAGGTTGTTTGCCATGGAAGATGATTTTTGCTCTCTCAGGTCTTTCATAGCTGCCTACATCTTCTCTAGGGATCATTTCTGCATGGAGCTTTGAGGTTCTCAGCAGATGGAAGATCCACTACATTTCTGTATTGTAAGACCAACACTGTCCCTTCTCTTCTGTAAAATGAGATTGAGGGAACAGTGTATGGTTAGGGTGAATAACATTTTCCATTTGGCTTAGGAATCATTCTGCTGGATGATTAATGGTATTGGGAACATGCGATATTTATAAGAATATAGAGGTGTAATACATGTATGAAAAAATAAATCTAAGTAAGATTTGAAGCTCAGAAAATCATTGGGCCCTTGATTGGGATACTTACCATTGAATTACGTTCTCACAGATGTCTCAGATAAATCGATATACAATGGCATAAGACCTTGTACGTTGGATGATTGAATGTAGAAGAGAATATCCAGTCAAAAAGGGATAGTCAGTAGGATTAGGAAGATAGTCAGTAGGTTTAGGAAGAAGAGTGAGTATAGGATTTGGAAAAAAAGTTCTTCAGCAATAAGTTATCAATTAGAGTGTGAAAGCAAATGTCAGCACATGTGAAGTTTCAGTCACAGTGGTGAACTGTGGAAAATATGTAAGAAAGCAGATGGCAATAGAGACATTATGAAATCAGGCAATGTATAAAGTGAGGGATAGGATTAAACATTTTCAATCGGGTTGAGTTTGAATATATAATCTTAAGAGGAAACAAATATGTAGTCACCAATAGGATTGACATTTGAGAGCATTAGGCAACTTGGACATGGATGATTTTAGTAATCCATATTTACTTTCCATTTAGGCTTTGGTACAATCATAAGTGTGATCTTTGCATTTTGTGTCCAGAATATTTCTGTGATAAAATGTATATGTAGATCAGGTGACATGCGTATTTCTTCCACCATTTCTGGGAGCAATATTTTGAAGACATAGAAATTAGTATTGGGGGTACAAAGAGGTGTACACTGTGTCTATGAATATAAAGAAAAAGCATGCATAGACCATACTGTGAATAAATAATATAACTGGTTTTACTCTAAATAATGGATTGAATTGATATCTGAAAATATATAAGAAATCTGATATTGGTATACAATCATTTATTCCAACCAGTTATACATCCATTGGAAATATCAGAGTTATAATTTATCATGAAGGGGATGTGAGTTTTGCTTCAAAAGTGATTATGGAAATCGAAAATAATGTGTTTTGAAAGAGGTCTCAGGAAGAGACCAGTCAAGAAAGATGGAAGAATACATGTGTCCTGAAGCAGGAAGTGATTGAAAGTGAAACAAATTCGTATAAATTTGCGAACTTGTGGATAAAATATATATCCTATGATGTGCATAAACTTAAGAAATAGTAATGTACCAGTTTTGAATAAAAATGAACGTAAAAATACAAATCATGTACCATAGGAATCTACTTGCCTTCATGTTAAACTGGGACAGTAACTCTAGAAATATTAGGATATGTATGTACCATTCACTGAAGTTAGTTTTCAGTACTAGAAAACAAATATGTATTTCAGGTGGATGAATATTTCTGAGAATAATATTGTGAAAAGTTGATTATAAATCCACATACGTGAACATGAATGAATTTAGGGAGTGTATATAAGACACATATATTTCATATTTTAAAAATCTCGAGATTGTATATATATATATATATATATATATATATATATATATATATATATAACAAAACACACACACAGACATTCAAAAGTAGCAATAGATATGCCAATCGTAATTGATCGAGATGTATATATCATCCACAGATCCAAAAATATTCAATTTACTGAACATGGATTTATGTATAATGTTGTTCAACTAGGAAGCTCACCCATTGGTTGAATTTTTAGTTCCAGCAGTGTTTATGATAGTGATCTCTTCTCACAATTTGTGTCTGCCAAGTCAGCCACCTCACAAGAATGTACATGTGATACAAGTTAGGATTCTATATGTGCATATCAAAACACATCTGCTGAATAGGCTACAGAGAAAGGGAGATAGGAATTCACATATTTGTTAACTTTAAAACACATGGAGAGATATCCAAAATGGCGGCGGGTATGGAGAGATCAAGTCTCTGACCTCTTCAGCTGCGCTGGAATAGGGAGTCATAAACTGTCTAAATACTGTTTGCTCAGGATCACTAGGCAATGGTGCACTGACATGAATCTGGGGTGAACAGTCTGGGCCACTCACAACACACACCGAGCCCGGATCGGTTGCATTCAACCTCTGGTTTGCCTGCGTTTCGTGACTCAACACTAACGATCCAGCTGAAATAACTGGTCTGCCCTTCTGAACTTACAGAGGTAGAAGCCAACCTAGCCTTCATAGGCAGTGGCCAAAGGATTGAAACGGGGCATGGGAGAGACAGTCAGGACCCACCAGTTGCATCGGTCACCCGGCAAAGGGAACGAATGATCACCATTTGCATGGGATACCACCATGGCATAGAACTGACATCAAGGATGGAGGAGATAACTTCATTGAAACCAGCGTGACAGGTTTGTAATTCCCTAGCCATCTCTCTCCACACAGCAGGGAATCCTTAAGGGCCCCTCCCAGCTCTCCCGTAAGGGTCCCTCTCAGCTCTACCATGAGCACGATAGCCAGACCGAGAAAATCAGGAGTGGCGCGGGACTTGTGGCACAGAACTCCAGGCTACCGCTCCCACCAGTGCTGACAACTGAGGTCTCTTGCACCAGCTACTGGGGCGTGGCTCCCGGAGGGCAAACAAATTCGCTTGGGGATCTCAGCCCCAAGCTATACAAACTTAGGGTCTGAGGGAAGCAAACCGGGAGAGTGTGCCCAGGTATTCATAAAAACAGGTCTCCCAGGAGCAGCAGACCTGGCGTGTTGCCAGTATTGTGGTGAGCGTCGCAGGTGAGCAGGGCATGGCTTGAGGAAACACAAGAGAAGGCCCTAGGGTGTCAGGATTGGACACCCGCCCAGTCTGGAAGGAAGAGCAGCTGCATAGTGATTGGTTCCCACCTACTGAGAGGAGAACCTCGGCCCAGTGGGCACAGCACCACCTATTGGAAGAGAAGTTAATCAAACTCTATGACTGCATTTATTATTATCATTATTTATTTATTTTTTAATTTTGGGTTTTTTTTGTTTTTTTTTTCTTTTTCTTTCATTTTCATTCTTGTTGTTGTTGTTTTTCTTTAACTTTTATAATGTTTTTAAGTTTTTAAATTTCTTTATTTTATTATTAATTATTATTATTATTATTAAATTGTAATTTTCATTTTTTTATTATCATTATTATTTTTTAAATTTTTCTTTCATTCTTTATTTTCTGTTTTTTTCTTTTGTCTTTTCATTTCTTTTCAATTTTCTTTTTCCCCCTTCCTTGAATTCTACCTGCCTACTCTCATTCTCTTATTGACTTCTTCCCTTCCCTTCTAATATCTTTCCTCCCAAGCATGAAATAAATTTATAAGACTAATCAGTAACTCAGCACTCAAACAGAACAAGAAGTAACATGAGCAGCATAAGAAAGCAAGAAAGAAAAAGAGTACAAACAATGAAGGACAGCCTAAATACTCAGGAGGACCTAGAGTCATCAGAAAAATGATCATATAAAGAACTCAAGGAATACCTTAGACAGATGGAATGGAACCTTAAAGAAGATATGAGACAGCAAATCCAAACAGTGAAAGAACACATTGAAAATGAATTACATGAACAGATTAAAAAAAGAAGTTAAGCATCTTTATACGGAGATAGAGATAATAAAAAAAAATCATACAATAATTCTAGAAATGAAGGAAACGAAAAACCAAATTAAAAACTCAATAGAGAGAATTACTAAAAGAGTGGAGCAAGTAGAAGACAGAATGTCACATAATGAAGACAAAATATATCATCTTGAAAAGAGTCTAGCCAACTCAGAAAGGCTGGTAAAAAATCACGAGAAAATCATCCAAGAGATATGGGATAACATATAAAAACCAAATTTATGAGTCATCTGGATAGAGGAAGGTCCAGAGATTCAAACCACGGGAATGAGTAACCTACTGAATGAAATAATTACAGAAAACTTTCCAGAAATAAAAAAAGAAACGGATATACAAATTGTAGATTCATAGAGGACACTGAGCACAAAAAATCACAGTAGACCAACACCAAGACATTTGTTATAAACATATCTAATATACAGAACAAAGAGAAAATATTAAAAGCTACAAGAAAAAGGAGGCAGACTACATTCAGGGGTAAATCAATAAGGTTAACAAAGGATGTTTCATCACAGTTGATGAAAGCGAGAAGATCTTGGAACAACGTATTTTAAACACTTAAAGACAATGGATGCCAACCAAGAATTCTGGATCCAGCAAAATTAACCTTCAGGTACGAAAATGAAATAAAAATCTTTCATGATTAACAAAAGCTAAAAGAATTTGCAGCCAGAAAACCAGCATTGCAAAGCATCTTGAGAAAAACACTACATGAGGAAGAAATGAAAAACAACAACCAAAAACATCAGTGGGAAGTGACTGGGTAATGACAGAGTGCAGGGGGAAAGCTAATCATGGAGAAACAAAGTAAATTAAAAACAAAGATACATTATTAAACATGGCTGGAAGTACAAACCATACATCAATAGTAGCTCTAGACGTTTATGGCTTAAAATCTCCAATAAAGCAACATAGGCTGGTAACTTGGATTAATAAAACAAATCCAACAATATGTTGCCTCCAGGAGACACATCTGAATGGAAAAGACATACACAGGCTGAAGGTGAAAAGTTGGGAAAATTTATACCATGCACACGGTCCTCGTAAGCAAGCAGGGGTGGCCATCCTCATATAGAATAAAATCGAAGTCAAGACTAAGTTAATCAAAAGGGATAAGAAGGACATTATATACTGTTAAAAGAAACCATTCACCAACAAGACATAACAATTTTCAATATTTATGCACCAAATAATGGTGTTGCAATGTTCATAAAACAAATTCTTCTCAAGTTCAAGAATCAAATAGACCACAACCTAATAATTATGGGTGACTTCAACACACCTCTCTCACCATTAGACAGATCCTCCAAACAAAAGTTGAATAAAGAAAATATAGAACTCAATATCACAATCAATATCCTAGACTTAACTGACATATATACAATATATCAACCATCATCAAGTGGATATACTTTTTTTTCAGCAGCACATGGATCCCTCTCAAAAATAGAGCATATATTATGCAATAGGGCAACACTCAGTAAATATAAAGAGGTGGAGATAATACCATGCATTTTATCTGATCATAATGGAATGAAACTGTAAATCAATGATAAAAGAAGGAAGAAAAAATCCTACATCACTAGGAAAATAAACAATATGTTACTGAATAATCCATGGGTTACAGAAGACATAAAGGAGGGAATCAAAAAATTCTTAGAGATAAATGAAAATACAGACACAAAATATCGGAATCTATGGGACACAATGAAAGCAATTTTAAGAGGAAAATTCATCACCTGGAGGTCATTCATCAAAAAAAGCAAAAACCAACAAATAAATGAGCTCACACTTCATCTAAAAGCCCTAGAAAAGGAAGAGCAAAACAACAGCAAATGTAGCAGAAGGCAAGAAATAATTAAAATCAGAGTGGAAACCAATGAAATTGAAACAAAAGAAACTATTGAAAAAACTAACAAAAATAAAAGTTGGTTCTTCGAAAAAATAAATAAGATCAACAGACTCTTAGCCATGCTAATGAAGAGAAGAAGAGAGAGAACTCAAATTACAAATATACAGGATGAAAAAGGCAATATCACAACAGATGCTACAGAAATACAGAAGACAATTAGAAATTATTTTGAAAACCTATATTCCAATAAAATAGAAAATATGAAGACATCGGTAAATTTCTTAAGTTACATGATTTGCCCAGACTGAGTCAGGAGGATACACACAATTTAAACATACCAATATCAATGGATGATTTAGAGGAAGCAATCAAAAGACTACCAACCAAGAAAAGCCCAGGACCAGATGGGTATACAGCAGAATTTTACAAAACCTTTAAAGAAGAATTAATACCAATACTTTTCAAGTTATTTCGAGAAACAGATAAAGAGGGAGCTCTGCCAAATTCATTCTATGAGGCCAACATCACCCTTATTCTGAAACAAGACAAAGACACCTCAAAGAAAGAAAAGTACAGACCAATATCTCTGATGAAGCTAGATTCAAGAATCCTCAGTAAAATTCTGGAGAATCGTATTGAAAGGCACATAAAAAATAATTGTGCACCACGATCAAGTAGGATTCATCCCTGGGATGCAAGGATGTTTTAATATATGGAAATCAATAAATATTATTCACCACATCAATTGACTTAAAGATAAGAACCATATGATCATCTTGATAGATGCAGAAAGAGCAGTTGACAAAGTACAGCATTCCTTTATGTTCAAAACATTAGAAAAACTAGGGATAACAGGAACTTACCTCGACATTGTAAAAGCTATCTATGCTAAGCCTCAGGCTAGGATCATTCTGAATGGAGAAAAATTGAAGGCATTCACTCTAAAATCTGGAACAAGACAAGGATGCCCTCTATCCACACTTCAATTCAATATAGTTCTCAAAACACTGGCCAGAGAAATTAGACGAAAGAAATCAAAGCCATAAAAATAGGAAAAGAAGAACGTAAATTATCACTATGTGCTGGAGACATGATTCTATAGAATCATAGAAGACCCAAAAGGGTCTACAAAAAAAACTACTAGAACTAATAAATGAATTCAGCAAAGTAGCAGGATCTAAAATCAACACGCATAAATCGAAGGCCTTTCTGTATATCAGCAACAAATCTTCTGAAACGGAAATGAGGAAAAACAGTTCATTCAAAACATCCTCAAAAAAATTAAATACATGGGAATCAACCTAACAAAAGAGGTGAAAGATTTATACAATAAATCAATATAACCCTAAAAAAAGAAGTAGAAGAAGATATTAGAAGATGGAAAAATATACCCTGTTCATGGATAGGCAGAACTAACATCATCAAAATGGCGATATTACCAAAAGTTATCTATAGCTTTAATGCAATGCCAATCAAAATCCCAATGGCATTTCTTTTAGAAATAGAGAAAGCAATCATGAAATTCATATGGAAAAATATAAGACCCAGAAATACAAAAGCAATTATAAGCAGGAAGTGTGAATCAGGTGGTATAGTGATACCAGATTTCAAACTATATTACAGAGCAATAGTAACAAAAACAGCATGGTACTGGTACCAAAACAGGCGGGTAGACCAGTGGTACGGTATACAGGACACAAGAGACTAATCCACAAAGCTACAACTATGTTATATTTGATAAAGGAGCTAAAACCATGCAATGGAGGAAGGATAGCATCTTCAACAAATGGTGTTGGGTAAACTGAAAATCCATATGCAACAAAATGGAACTTTATCCCCTCCTCTCGCCATGCACAAGAGAGTTAACTCAAAGTGGATCATGGAGCTATATATCAAATCAGAGACTCTGCATGTGTTAGAAAAAAAAGTTGGCTCTGGTCTACATATTGTGGGGTCGGGCTCCAAATTCCTTAATAGGACACCCATAGCACAAGAGTTAATAACAAGAATCAACAAATGGGACTTACTTAAATTAAAAAGTTTTTTCTCAGCAAAAGAAACAATAAGAGAGGTAAATAGGAAGCCTACATAATGGGAACAAATTTTTACTCATCACACTTCAGATAGAGCCCTAATATCCAGAGTATACAAAAAACTCAAACAATTAGACAATAAGATAACAAATAACCCAATCAACAAATGGGCCAAGGACCTGAAAAGACACTTCTCAAAGGAGGACATACAATCAATCAATAAGTACATGAAAAAATGCTCACCATCTCTAGCAGTCAGAGAAATGCAAATCAAAACCACCCTAAGATACCATCTCACTCCAGTAAGATTGACAGCCTTTAGGAAGTCAAACAACAACAAGTGCTGCTGAGGATGTGGGGAAAAGGGTACTCTTGTACATTGCTGGTGGGACTGCAAACTGGTGCGGCCAATTTGGAAAGCAGTATGGAGAATCCTGGGAAAGCTGGGAATGGAACCACCATTTGACCAAGCTATTGCCCTTCTCGGACTATTCCCTGAATCTTAAAAGAGCGTATTACAGTGATACTGCCACATTGATGTTCATAGCAGCACAATTCACAATTTCTAGACTGTGGAACCAACCCAGATGCCCTACAATAGATGAATGGATTAAAAAAATGTGGCGTTTATACACCATGGAGTAATATGCAGCACTAAAAAATGACAAAAAAATGGAATTTGCAGGGAAATGGATGGCACTAGAGCAGATAATGCTTAGTGAAGCTAGCCAATCGTAGAAAACAAATACCAAATGTCTTATTTGATATAATGAGAGCAACTAAGAACAGAGCAGGGAGGAAGAGCAGGAAGAAAAGATTAACATTAAACAGAGACGTGAGTTGGGGGGGAGGTAGAGAAAAGGTAAATTTCATGGTAATGGAGGGAGACCCTCATTGTTACACAAAATTACATATAAGAGGTTGTGAGGGGAATTGGAAAATAAACAAAGAGAGAAATGAATTACAGTAGATTCGGTAGAGAGAGAAGATGGGAGTGGAGGGGAGCAGGGATAGTAGAGGATAGGAAAGGTACCAGAATACAAGTTACTAATAGGGCATTATGTAAAATGTGGATGTGTAACCGATGTGATTCTGCAATCCATATTTGGGGTAAAAATGGGAGTTCATAACCCACTTGAATCTAATGTATAAAATACGATATGTCAAGAGCTTTGTTATGTTTTGAACAACCAACTAATAAAATAAAATAAAATAAAATAAAATAATTGAAAGAAAAACACATGGGGAACTATTTCAACACAAAATTGACTAGATGTATAACTCCTACCTTATATAATGCAAAATGCAAGTCCAACTATACACCATGCCTCCTCTGAAATGCTTGTAATTCTATTCTGTTTGGGTTGTTTTTCTCCATCTTATTAGGATTAGTAGTCAGAGTCTAGTAGATTAGGTGTCAGTGTCCGGTATTCAGTATTTCGAATGGAAAATTGGAAAATGGACCAAATGTGTATGCAAATATATGCTACACAAAAATTTTCCCACTCTCATCCAGAACAATGCCTTGACATTACCCTCGTCCCAAGTAATACATCATTAAAAGTCAAGAGTTAGAAAATCTGGGAATAAATATCTGGAATGGAATATGCTCAAAAGTTTACAACCTGGGAGGTGGTAGAGTAGTTTTCAAAAGTAAGGGACAGGGTAAACACTCCACAAACATGGAGCTGTGCTGACATAAAGACTTCTTGAGAAACTGCCTCTGAGTTTGAGCACTTGAAATATATGTTGTTGTCAGGAGCTTTACCTTCCTTGTAGTGAGACCATTACAGCTGGGTCTGCATCTATGTTACCTGGAGGACATGGTTTAATATTTTCCAATGAACATGCTGTAGCAGTGCTGAATTCAATCCTAGTCGGTAAACTGGGGCCACTGGGGGCTAAGTGTCTCCCCTTGTGGACTGTGAAGTCATTGGGTCATCCTCCACATTTTGTGGTGTTTATTGCTGCTGCACTGGGTGTTTAGTATTTGCTTCACGAAATACAAGGAGTTCAACTGAAAAACAGTGCTGAAGGGAGTTCTGTCATATGTGGTGGGTCAGGGTCTGTAGGAGAATGCACCAACCAAGGTTCTATCCCTCATAGCTTGCCCCTTGACCATAGCAACCTGATTCTGAACATTCCCCTGAAACCTCTCCATATAACAAGGTCCCTTTACTTGTAAGGGTCTGTTGGCTGCACCATGTCAGCCACAAGCCATTTGGAAGCCAATGGCAGATCCACATGGCCCCACCACAGATATTCCATCACACACCGGCCCACCACGGCTATAAGCCCACTAGTCAGCAGACTCCAACTTACTGGCATCTCTGTTCTACACCATTTTCTTGAAACCCAGTCAATCAAGGCACTGTCTGGTATACTC
The DNA here is from genome assembly GCF_048772815.1 of Callospermophilus lateralis. Lineage (NCBI taxonomy): Eukaryota > Metazoa > Chordata > Mammalia > Rodentia > Sciuridae > Callospermophilus > Callospermophilus lateralis. The sequence goes on along the minus strand of NW_027512421.1, from coordinate 303,546 downwards.
ATAATCATCAACAGGATATCCAAAGGTCCTCCAGTGCCACCTGTTCATGAAAATTTAAAAAAAAATTTCATGGTATTTATCGAGCCATTTTTCAAACATGAAGTTGGAGGCAATGTGGGTTTCAATTCATTCAGGAACAATTAAATGTTGAGGATGCTCATTTCCATTAAAGCTTTGGAGAAGTCTCAGAGCCAAGTCTTCCCAAAGAGTAGCCAAAAGGTCACATGAAGCAAGGTGCATTGAGGTCTACAACGTGAGGTCCATGTGTGTTTTGACTCTCAACTATGGCTGCCAAGTCGTTCAGAATAAAATCATGTGATATCTTGGCTGAGATTCCCAGTGCTCTGCGGAAAGCAACCCTGGGCCTAGATCTCAGTTTCCAAGGGCAAATCTCATGCGTGGCCTCCTAAAATTCCAACACAATTCATGGAAATACTTCGATGACGTCAGTTCCAGAATGCAGTCTCTTAGGGTAATCACACCAGAGTTCAAGCCAAGGTGGACCCAGTCGTCTCTTCCAACCGCCACACAAATGACCACGATTCAAACCAAAACAATCCCACATGACCTCATCTTCTTCCATTTAGACACTCATCATAACTTCTGGCTGGAGGTTTCCATGAGGTGTTCACCCCAAGACAGTGTCCAAAAAATCTCCCTTGCATCTCATTTGCCTAAAGTCAGGGTGGCCTGTACACCCTTCCTGTGAACCAGGAATGATCAAAAAGGCCTGCCATTAATACTGCTCTGCTTCTCAAATTTGAGGCCTACTGACTGTGGGTTTTAGATTCTTTATGTGAATTGGAGTCATGAGAAAATCTAAGCACCTATGGGCTAGCCTCTGCAGGGTTTGAGGAACTTATTTGACCCAAAGAATCCCTATTCTCACTTGATGGAGGTCAAGAAAGTTACAGAGCAAGGTGAGAGACTTCATCCACAAGGACTGCTCTTTGGCCATTTTGGTTTTGGATGTACACATGGAATCTTTCTTTAGATCCATCAGGTGCTGAGACTCTAAGCCACCACCTCACACAGGCTCAAGAGTCTGAATAAGACACATTCTTTTCAAAGAAATTAAGCAAAGAGCCACAGGTAATGCCCATTTATTTCCATTGCAAAACTCTTCTTTTCAGGCTTCAAAAAGGTGTGGCCTGAGGCAAAGACCTTCCTGAAATTCAGGGCAACAGAACAATAGGTTAGCATAAGGCCCAAAGCAGGGTTTCTCCACTGAGACTTTCCTGGTCCCAGTGATTTCTGAGTTTTCTGAGATGCTCGCCATTCACTTCAGCTATCCAGTACATGGCCATGTCAAAGAACTTGGAGGTGGTACATAACTTGGACAAAAAACCATGAGCCTATTCTGGAGAGTCTCCAGAATTCAGGAAGAAAACAGGAACTTAGGAAGATATCAGGTGTAGCCCATCGATCAGGCAAGCCGCAGTCCATTCATAAATTGGGCAAAATGAATGCTGTGAAGCTTTCTACTAGACAGGACACATCCATTTATGCATTCTCTTTTCTAATGTCTACAACTATGGACACAGTGGGATACACAGACACAGAAACACTCGCCTTGTCAAGGGACTTTCTAGAAAATGTTCACTAAATCCAAACAAACCACTTTTCCTACCTATTTTCAGAACAAGGGAAAATCACAAACCTACAACCACACCCACAGAGGCACCTCCTTACCCCAAGTAATTCTGAGACTATCTGGAGTCTCCTCTGACTGGTGGGCCATATTATGTTCCCTCAAAATGGCATGTCCTGTCTCAGATCTCCTCTTCTTATCCAACTCTGTGAAGTTGTCAAGAGCAAGCTGTGAGCAACTACCTTTTTTCCCAGGAAAGGCCCGTCTTCAGAACACTCTGGGCATTTGGCCTTCCTCACATCAGTAGGTACCAAGAAAGACTGATTCTGTCCTTGGTACATCCAAACAAGTGAGAACACTGGGACTGGGACTGGGACTGGCTCTGTGTGCCTGGCTTCCTGGATCCCAAGTTCAGAGAGTTCCATCAACAAGGAAGTGAGGTGAGGTCACTTCCTTCAGGAACTGAATGAGGTCACTGCCTTGGCAACCACTTTGTCCTCACAGTTGCTTCCAAGGGTCCCTTCAGATGCAGGCTGCTCCTACTACCTGTGATAGTTTCACAAGTTAGAATAGTATATCAACCATAGGCACCAGGAAACAACTCTCCACACAGGCCTGGTTTGGTCCATCTTCTCTACATTAAGAAGAGAGAGGCTGATTCAGACACAACCCTTCATCCTGACCAGGTTGTTTGCCATGGAAGATGACTTCTGCTCTCTCAGGTCCTTCATAGGTGCCTACATCTTCTCCAGGGATCATTTCTGCATAGACCTTTGAATTTCTCAGGAGGTGAAAGATCCCCTATATTCCTGTATTATAAGACCAACTCTGTGCCTGCTCTTCTGTAAAGTTAGATTGAGGGTAGATGGTATGGTTAGGATTAATAACATGTTTGATTTGTGTTAGGAATCATTCTGCTGGATGAATAATGGTGTTGGGAACCTGAGATATTTTTAAGAATATAGAGGTGAAATATTGTAATGGTCAGGCGAGTATAGGAGGAAGAGATGACCAAGAGACTGTCTCATGCAACTACAAAGGGTTCATTGTGGGTCCAGCATGCTGGGGCTCAGAGCTCAGTTGAATAGAGCAGAGAGCCCTGAAAACAGCTTAAGCAGAGCTTATGTACTTTTCTTGGAGAAGGCAGGGATGGAAGTTTATTGATGGGTCAGGGCGAGTAGGCCGTTTGCTTTCAACTGCGTGACTGAGCACATTCTGCAGTTTGGCAGTTGGGGACAGCACATTCTGGGAACAAGATTAGCAAACAGTTCTCAAGATTTCAACAGTGTTTTGTTAAGTGTACAGAAAAACAGGAAGTGACAAGTACCTATTTCATTAACCTTTCATTCCCCACTTCTTCTTCTGGTTACTTTTAATCATAAAAGTCATCACTGATGGGTGTTACATTTTATGTCTTCTAGTGTGGTATATTGTTGTCTGATTACCATAAGTTTAACTTGTCCAATTTGAGCTTGGAGAAAGGAAACTCCATGGTTTAGCCAACAGGGTCCTACAGTTCGTAATAATATGAGGATTATTAATGGACCAGCCAGGGCTGATGAAAGCATAGTTAACCAGACGGACTGTGTGAACCAAGACTCAAACCACCCTTTTTGGGCCTCTCTTTCTCGTTGACGCTCTTCAATGCGTTTTCTTTATTTACTCATAGATTCTTTTCAACTCCAGTGTGGCCGGCACAAAAACAACATTCTTCCCTCAATGCACTACAAATTACCCCTTCTCTCATAAAGAGGAGGTTTTATCGCTCGCCTGTTCTGTAAAACAGATTCATAGACAGAGGTTAAACATTCCTGTAAAGCTGTGATGGAGGTTTTATTATCTTTAAGTTTTGGTCTATTGCTGCTTCTAATTAGGGCATTGGTTGTGTCCTTTGGACTAGGACATTGATTCCTGTGCCCACTCATGCAGCAACTCCTATTCCTAATAGGATGGCT